>NC_073302.1:18456437-18531437 GCF_027595985.1 Sorex araneus | reverse complement strand
GGGTGGGGGAGTGGGATGTCCTTCCACAGCAGGGCTAGTGCTTCAGTGTTTGGACTTGGCAATAAAATGCTACCTCAGGAGAAATAGAATTTTCTAGAGCCATTCTGGCAGTGCTTGGGAAGGGGGTGGGGCAGACAATGCCAGGGATCAACTCAAGGCCTCCAGAATGCAAGGCATATGATTCACCCTTTGAGCTACCTCCCTGACTCACCACTGCAGATTTAAGATCCTGTGTGTAAAAATATGTAATTATTAGAAGTTTTTAAGTTGTTGATTTTTTTCAGCTAAATCCATAAAAATTAAGAGGAAAGGAATACTTCTTTCTTTAAAAAGTGCCTTTTTATTGGTTAACAAGATTATAAGCTTGTATACACCTTAGGAGTAAATGTTACCAGACCATGGCTACAACCGAAGTGCCAATATACCTCAATTGCAGCCCAGTGGTTCCTTTCTGTCCCCCCCACCCTACTTGGGAACCTCAATGTTATGGTCATTCTTTGTGTTTAATTTCAGAAGACTGAAATATTCAATAGCTTGAATATCTGTGTGCTTGCTTTGTTTCTTTATATACCACATATAAATAAAATCATCTGGTATTTGTCTTTCTTCTGGCTTATTTCAGTTTGTATGACCACCTCCAGTTCCATCCACATAGTAGCAAAAGGCCACATTTCAACGTTTTCTATTGTTGAGTAGTATTCCATTATGTACATGTGCCACATATTCATTATTCACTCCTTTGTTATTGGGCACACAGATTGTTTCCAGATCTTGACGATTGTAAACAGCACTGCAATAAACGTGGCTAGGCATATATTCTTTACTATTTGTGTTTATGTGTTCTTTAGATAGGTGCCAAGAAGAAGAATTGCTAGATCAGATGGTAGTTCTATTTTTAATTTTTGAGCGGCCTCCATACTGTTTTCCATGAAGGTTGGACTAGTTTACACTCCTGTCAACAATAGATGAGCATGCCTTTTTCTTCCACATTCTTTCTTGCTTGTTTATTTTTGTTTGGGGGAGGGCATACCCAGTGGTACACAGGGCTTTCTCCTGGCTCTAGTCATATTGAATCATGACTATATGAATAGATCAGTCCTGGAAGGGCTCGAGGGACTGTGGGGGTTGCCTGAGAATAAACTTGGGCTGGTCATGTGCAGGGCACAACCATACCTGCTCCAGTTCCATTTTTTTCTCCCAATTCTTTTCAGGACTTATTGTGTCTGAGTTTGTTTTTCATATAGTCCATTCTCACAGGTTTGAAATAATATTGTTTTATTTGCATTTCCAGATAGTCAACAGTAATGAGTATTTTCAATATGCTTGTTGGACTTCCGCACTTCTTTGGAGAGAGTTTAGTTCTTCTCCCCATTTTTAATGGGGCTGTTTGTTTTATGTCTTTGAGTTTGCGAGTTCCTTAAAATTTTTATATTTTAGAGCTGGAGCGATAGCACAGCAATTAGGGCATTTGCCTTGCACGTGGCCAACCGGGTTCAATCCGCAGAATCCCATATGGTCCCCCAAGCACCGCCAGAAGTAATTCCTGAGTGCATGAGCCAGGAGTAACTCCTGTGCATCACCAGGTGTGACCCAAGAAGCAAAAAAATAAAAAATAAACAGAAATGCAGATGTCATTTCTAATATACCTTTTTGCTTCTTCGGGGTATATTCCCAGGAGTGGTATTGCTGGGTCAAATGGAAGCTCAATTTCTAGTTTTGTGAGGATCGTCCATACTGTTTTCCAAAAGGGCTGAACCAGTCGACATTCCCAGCAGCAGTGAAGGAAAGTCCCTTTCTCTTCACATCCCCTCCAACACTGGCTGTTTTCGGTTTTTTGGTGTGGGCCAGTCTCTGTGGTGTGAGATGATATCTCATTGTTGTTTTGATCTGCATCTCCCTAATTATTAGTGATGTAGACCATTTTCTCATGTGCCTCTCAGCAATTTGATTTCTTCTTTGGGAAAGTTTCTGTTCATTTCATCACCTTATTTTTTGATCAGGTTGGCGGTTTTCTTCTTTTGGAGTTCAACCAGTGTCTTGTATATCCTTGATATCAACCCCTTATCAGATGGGTATTGGGTAAATATCCTTTCCCATTCTGTAGGTTGTGTTTGTATTTTGATCACTATTTCTTTTGAGGTGCAGAAGCTTCTTAGTTTAAGATAGTCCCATTTATTTATCTCTGTTTTCACTTGCTTGGCCAGTGGTGTGTCATCTTTGAAAATACCGTTGGCTTCAATGTCCTGGAGGGTTTTGCCGACCTTGTCTTCAGTGTACCTTATGGATTGTGGTCCGATGTTGAGGTCTAATCCATTTTGATCTGACGTTTGTACATGGTGATAGGTGGAGATATGAACCCATTTTTTTGCATGTGGCTGTCCAGTTTTGTCAGCACCATTTGTTAAAGAGGCTTTCCTTGTCCCACTTCACATTTCTTGCTCCCTTATCAAAGATTAGGTGTTCAAACAATTCCGGTGGTGTGTAGGGACATTCCACCCTGTTCCATTGGTCTTCGGACAATAGCCAAAATCTGGAAAAATCCGGAGTACCCAAAAACAAATGACTGGTTAAAGAAACTTTGGTACATCTACACATCTATGCAGCTGTTAGAAAAGATGTAGTCATGAAATTTGCCTATAAGTGGATCAACATGGAGAGTGTCATGTTGAGTGAAATGAGTCAGAAAGAAAGAGACAGACATAGAAAGATCGCACTCATATGTGGAATATAAAGTAGCAGAATGAGACTACCCAAGAGTAGTAAGACTAGAACCAGGAGGTCTGCCCTACAGATTGGAAACTGGCCTCACATGCTGGGGGAAAAGGCAGCAGAGACATAGAAGGGAAGACCTAGTAGAGAATATTGGGAGGACAGACTCGGGTTGAAAGCCACGTGCCAAAAGTGAACTATAGACCAAACATAATGGCCACTCAATACCTCTATTGCAAACTACAACATTCAACAGGAGAGAAAACAAAATGGAATGCCCTGCCACAGAGGCAGGGTGGGGTGGTGGGGGTTGAGATGGAGGTGGTGGGAAGGATACTGGGAAAATTGATGGAGGAGAATGGGCATTGGTGGAGGAATGTAAACCAAATACAAACATAAAAGTTCATAAGTTTGTAATTGTACCCCAGGGTGATTTACTAATAAAAATTTACAAAAATAAAACAGTTCACACACTGTTAAAAATAAAATTAAAAAAATAAAAAATATATAAATAAATTAAATTAAAATTTTATATTTTAGTCTTTGTCAGATATAGGATATATAGAAGTAGAGTAGAAAACTACTCTTGTGTGATGTTTTGGGGTTTTTGGTTTGGGGGAGTGTTTTATATTTGTTTTATTTTAGTGCCAAATCTGGCTGTGCTAAAGGATTACTCCTGGATCTGCCCTCAGTAATCACTTCTGGCATGCTCAGGGGATCATAGGGGTTGCCAGGGATGCAAACCAGCACCTTACCCACTATGAACCTCTTTGGCCCCTTTTGTGTGAGCTTTGACTATAGGCCTGATTACTGAATCAGGTCGCTAAATTCAGACTGTTGCGACCTGGTTATAAAGATAGTACAACTGAAACATTTTAGAGAGGATATTGATACTCAAGTTTGCAGAGCTGGTAAGAGACAAAATGAAAATATTAGCTTGAGCTAGTATGTCTCCTTAATCTGAGTCCTGAGATTATCCTCTATTCTCCCCAAAGTTACAACCAGCTACCACTCAGTCTCATAGAAAACTACAAAAGTGTTGACTCCTAGCACCCAATCCCTATTCACTCTCCCAGACTATCCTCTAAAGATAAATTATCTACTCTTTCGTAAATGTTTTCCCAGCAACAAAAATGATTAGCCATCTCTTCTCATGAAAACACTGTAGCAGTGATTGAATAAATTAATCAGATTTCAAATATTTTAAATTAGGGCAATTTAGAATTGCCCTTTAATGAAATCAAATGAACCAAGAGGAATGTTTTATTTTATACCCCAACAAATAAACATATCTTTCACAAGGGAAAATATGGGCGCCATTTGCCATTGAGTAATATGGCACCAGATGAAACCCAGCATGAAGCATAGAAATCCATGGGTGTTTCCTAGTGGAGATGCTATTTGTCAGAAGAAAGCTGAATTGTGAGGCTGTTTTCTAGCAGTAAAAATAAACAGCATTATTCAAACATAATTAATCTTCCCTAAAACATTCTTCCTTGGTGTTTTTGTTCTCACCAGTGTTTGAGGAATCTCCCCCTTGGCTTGACTCATCAAACACCTATTTTAATTTTTTTCTCTCTTAATGTTTTATGTTTAGATGCAGACATGTCATTACCACTGAGAGCTTAGTCATCTTTTTGGGGTCACATCGTTGCCTCCACCCATCATCAAGTCTAGCTTTTTAGCATCAATTCCCCTTGCATACTTATAATTTATCTTATATTACAGATCTCCCAGCTACCACTAAAGCCTATCTATGGTTTATTCCATCTTTTCTTTGTCCAGCTTTTTTCCCTTTTGATTTTCCCACCTTAAGGCCCCTCAGTAACCTTCCATCTTCCACATCCCTTCTCCATTCTGAAAAACAACTTTTATTTGCTTGTGTTTTTGTTTAATAACCTTTCACCTGCAACATTGCTATAAGCTCTCATTTACCTTGATTCAACCCTTTCCATGAGTATTTTGAAATGAAAAAAAAAGGTGGAAATATTTCTGAGATTTATTGTAGGTTGAAAAGCAAGAAAACATGAAATTTGAAGCACTTACTTTGAAGCACTTATTCTGTCCCTGTGCTATGAATTCTACTTTACTTATACCTACTGACCACTTGTGACAGTCCTGTAAAGTAGACAGGTTTGTTCCTTTTGATTAATTAGGAAACATAAATCTCAGAGAATTTAGGAGTTTTCTGAAATTAGCCATTCATGAAATCATTGGTAGAGTTTGGTAATAGATTTTTTTTGTCACCAAAGTACCTTATCCCTCTAAGAGTACCAATATGGTAAACTTCTTTGAGGAAGTAAACTAAAAACATGTAATTACATGGTCTCTCCTGAAGAACAATAACAACAACAATAACAAAATAAAGAGCTAGGTAAATTTGATGTCCCATAGGAGAACTGCCTTATTTTCCTATTCAGTTTTTTTCTTAACTAAACTGCCAATCTAGGATGAAGGTGTCTTCCTTTTGGGAGATGTATTTCTGCAGAATAGAGTACCTCACATACATATTAAATTATTTAAGAACATGTATGTTATTTTTAATTAACTATTTGATCCCAAGACTCTTATTTTTATATTTTATGACTAATGTTGAAACACTAATTAAAAGTTCTATTTTTTCATGACCTCTATTTCTTCAAAAATTTAAAAACGAATTAAGTTCATCAAGTACATTTTAATCCTTGGAAGATATAATTCATTGATCAGCATCAGATTAATATGGAAAAGAAACCAATTCATCATCTTTGAAAAAAAAAAAACAGTTGGTCAAGGGAAAAACAAACATTTATCCTGACCTTTCTGCATCAACTATGCCACAATGTAACTAAATGATACACAATGTAAAGGGTGTTTTTAAGGAGAAATCCTATTGAAAAGTGCAAAGAAATAATAGAATTAGAGTGTCACCTCCTAAAAAATTAATATATCTACAGTATGTGCCTCATGAACTGTGGATATCACAAGGAGGTCTTGTACTCACAAAAAATCTGCAAGGGAAGAATTCATCACCCTTTGCACAGTTGCCAAAGGGATGGAACAGAGTTTGATCAAGTCTTGAGTGCATCTGCCATCATGCAGGAAATGAATTATAGAGGAACATGAATGACAGGTACTGTGTATATGTAAACAAAAGCTTCCAGAATATAAGATATTCCTCAGGTAACTTAGTTTTCCCCACAAATGATGTGTTAGAATAACAAGGGATAGAAGATGAATTTACATTTTATATAAAATGAACTTAACAATTGTGTCATCCTTTAAAACATTTGTTTTAAATAATGGACAGAAATAATCATAAGGACACAGGTAATGATGAAAATAAATGAAAATTTGTTGTTCTTTTTATAAGGAAGAGAATATCACTGGGACAGAACCAAAATGAAGAACAATTTTAAAAAGTTTAATTTTGTGACCTATGTGGTAATCACAGAAGTTTGTGTTTTATAATAATGTCTGAGCCGTGCACTTATTCTGTTTTTTTTCTTTTTACATTTATGTTCTATTCTACAATGGAAAGATAAAATGTTCAAATTAAGCAATCTCACGAGATTCTAGCTATAAAGAGCTGAGCTTCCATGTACTGAATGAATAATGAAGAGATCTTCAAAATGTAGAGGACTTTACAGAAAAAGTAAAATAAGAAAAAACATTTTCTCATAAAAATCTGCAGTCATGCATATCTGAATTCAAAGCACTTATCATTGAATTATTTTAGCTACTCTTTCCTCCATGCTATAGGCCAGCGTTTCTCAAATGGTATGGCGTCCTACAGGCCCTCAAACCAAGGGAGCCACCAGTGAGTGTCACATAAATAAGGGGCAAAAAGTATTACTCTATCACTGTCATCCTGTTGTTCATCAATTTGCTCGATCAGGATCCAGTAACATCTCCATTCATCCCTGTCACGTGCTAGTGTAGCCCAATGGCGTATTGATGGCTCTTTCAGGATCAGGGGAATGAGGACCATCGTTGTT
This sequence comes from Sorex araneus, assembly GCF_027595985.1. Lineage (NCBI taxonomy): Eukaryota > Metazoa > Chordata > Mammalia > Eulipotyphla > Soricidae > Sorex > Sorex araneus. The sequence continues at coordinate 18,524,751 of NC_073302.1, read as the reverse complement.
ACTGTTTTTGGCATATCAAGTGCACCAGGGGTAGCTTGCCAGGCTCTGCCGTAGAGGGAAATAGTAGGGGGCAAAAGGCCAACAAGTAAGATTGGGGATCCCCACAAGAATTAAACAAGATTGGGTTGAGATGGGGTCACACTTTGAAAAAAAGATAGAGGAACACTATTTTATTCCACTGCTTTCTCTAAGGTTGAGTTCTTCACAGATGAAATGGTGATGACTATATCTATTTCAAAAAATTTTAGTGAGGATTAAATGAAATAGTAAGAAAAAAATTAAGTACATAAAAATGCCTGAAAGAGTACCTCTTCTCCTCATTGGGGACTAATTTTTTTTGTTTTGCTTAGTTTGGAGGGCACATTAAGTTATGCTCAGAGCATACTTCTGACTCTGAGCTTAAGGTCACTCCTCGCCAGGCTAAGGGAACCATATGCGGTGCCAAAGATTGAACATGGGTCTACTGTGTGTAAAATAAGCACCTCACATACTGTACAATATCTCTGATCCAAGACTAATTTTTAAAATATTTTTTCTCTTAATGACAAGACAATTTCAGATAGGACCTCAGTTATATATTAGAGTGGCTGGCATACTTAACTCATCTCAGGAATTATACAATAATCCTGTTCTCAGTTATAGATCCACAGTACAGTTAGCAGAACATAAAATGATTAGCAATCATGGGAAACAGGCACTCTAGAAGAAAACATTGGCCAGTAAAATTCTACAGGCTCTAGTGAACAAAACTAATTTTCCTCTTCTGAAGCAAAGATTTGTATTTCTATAAAGAAAAGGAAAATAAAAAAGTAGATACTGTCTCACGAGGTATAGAGTGTGCTGCTCCTGGAATTTATGAAATAATTAGTCAACTTCTTATCAGGACTGTTGTTTAGGTTATACTTGTACTGGCAAAAAGCCCAGTTCTAAAGTTCTTTCAAGCAGAGAGAGAGAGAGAGAGAGAGAGAGAGAGAGAGAGAGAGGGAGGGAGGGAGAGATACACGGCAGTCAGATGTCTACTTTTATTCAATAAAGCTATATGCCAAATATTGTTCTGTGTGTAAATTGTGCCTTTTCTACAAGCACACACACACGTAGGTGAGCACTCACTCACACACACACACACACACACACATAAATGCAAAATCACCCTTGGAATCAAGTCTCATGGTTTCCACCAATTAGATAAACAAGGCTTAGGGAAACTGAATCAGATGTTTTGAAAGTCTTGCTGTCTCCAAAGTCAATCATTGACCTTCCCTGCTAATTTGTGAGAGGATTCTTTCTTTCTGTGGTGTCATCCAAATGATGACACAGTGAAGTCCTGACACTGGATCAAAGTCATCAGGAGTTCAACATAATAGAACAGCTCCTGGATTCTGCTACAGTACTACTGATTTAGGCTTACCTAGCTGTGTCCCAGAGCACTTTGTCTGCACGATTTTAAAACCTTTTTAAGATATTTTTTTAAATGTTTTTAAGAACATTTGTCCTGTAAAACTGCAATATAGTAAGGCAGTGAACGGAAAACTGGTAACTCCATGCTGTGAATACAAAAATAATTAGAACCAATGTTTGGTGTCAGAGGAGGAAGGCAAAATGTACCTGTGCATATGTGTTGAAAAGTGTATACATTTATGAGTAAATAAGTGTATGCATTCATGTGTGAATGCATTTGTTTGTGTGGTGCTGAAAGACATGTGTGAGAAAAAAGAGAAGTGAGAATCCCACTTTTTAATGAGTGATTTAGTTGTGTACTCATTTATTTCAAGAGTTCACCCCAATGTCACTTTCTTTAAGAGATTTCGTGGACCAATCTGTTCATAAACTAATCTGAAGTGTTTCTTCATCCCTTCATCCTGCTTTATTTTTCTCTCTTTTTTAACTTATACTAAATTCTTGGTGCATTGTCACATTCTTTGTCTCTCCCTACAAAATGTGAGATACTTGAAGGAGGGGTATTTATTTTGTTCACCGTTGTTCATCTTCATAGGAATATGACCTGATACCTGGATAATTCTCAGCAAATGCTTGTTCTTAAGAGGTATAATTTTGTGAGTTTAAAAAAAAAATTGTTTAGAAAGTAGTCAGAAGAGAGAGATTCGACAAACTTTCTGCCAGGCCATTGGGAAGAAGAGGAAGATTAGAAGACTTCAGAGGAAGCAGCTTAATGAAAGGTTCTGCCACCTCAAATCCTTTAAGAAATTAATTCTTCTTTCTCAAAATGAGTTTTCCCATGAATAAGCATATTTACCTCCTGTGGTGGTTTTGGACAGTTAGAAGTAAAAATACTACACAGGACCTGGCATAACACTGAACATGAGGAGTGACGTAGAGAAGGTTTCCTGGATAGGGTCATATATCAATTAAACCTTCAAGGATGAATTTGAGCCAACTAGGTAAAGGGCGAGGATATAGTGCCCCAGGCAAAAAGTCAACATTGGCAAAAGCATGGTCAGAAGAGTGAGCATAGCCTGTTTGCATAGCCAAAAATAGTTCAGTGCTTTGAAACACTGGATTTAGAGGGGAGTCTGGTAGGATGTTGGGCCAACGTGGTAAGAATGAGCACAATCTGAAGGATCTGGTCCATCAAGCCAAGGAGGAAGCAAGGCCTTTATTCTAAGAACAGCGCAATGCCATTCAAAGATTCATAGAAGGGTGATGGTTCTCAGTTTGGAAGATCATTCTGGGGCCACAAGGAAGATGAGGTGGTGAAGAGAATATGGATCGGAGAGATATTAAAGGTTCTAACAACAAGAGATGATAAATGAAGGGAAGGGACATTGATAGAAAGCAAATTCATTTATGAGAAAGATAGAAAGATGTGCCTAAAGGTATTAAGAAAACAGAATCATGGCGACCTATTTTCTTCCTGGAGAATGAACTGTCCAAATTTTATTAGCAGATTTTAAGTGTTGACAATAGTGATTACTCTTAGAGAAAATAGGAAGGTCAGATAATTTTTTTTTAAATTAGAAACATTTTTTGTTCTTGGTGATGTTGTAATTTGTATTTTATTTTATATCAATTATAATATCATGGGGTAAGTGGGTTTAACTCCGTTTTACAGATAAGTTTGAAACTCAAAAATTTCCATTAACTTGATACATTTGCAATACTATAAAGAAGGAACTAAAAAATAATGCAAAACTTTCTCTGAATCCAAAGTCTATGTTTTTTCTACAAGTGAGTGTCACATTTTAAAGAACAAAAGAGATATTCTAAGGCCCCAGGAGCCATCATTTATAACAATTTTAGCACTTACAATTTTCTAGTTGTTGTGCTTGGTGTAGACATAGATAGTGATAACAGATAAATTCTCTAGGCTTTATAAAGAGTTTCCAATTGCACTTACATTTAGAAAGTCGGATTTAACAATGTCATAAGCAAATGACATTAAAGAATAAGAACAAATTGAGTCAGGGGTAGCAGGAATTTGGTGCCTGCCATAATGAATTTGCAATATCAGAACATTCACTGTGGGGAGATCTAGGATGTTAGATTGACATGTAGAAATAAACTGCATGTTTTTGGTGTTTGAGATTTTAAGAGTATATGTATTTTTTTCAAGGGCAAGGCCTAGAGTAGTATATTCTGATATTATCTCATATTTACTTGGGTTTTCTAAGATGAAATGCTGAGTGGTAGTGCTTCCCAGGATTCTCCAGAGAATCCTTCAAACACAGAACCTCTCATAACTAGTGTACTAAAAATATACTTTGAAAACTATTATCTTGAACAAGGCTCTATTATCAAAACATACTAGGTTATGATCCAGAAGCAAGCAATCTCCTCTTCAATGGTTCAAAATAGCAAAGTATCAATTATTGTTTATCATCAGCTGGAAGAATATTACTAATTTTTGTCATTCAAGAATCCAGGTGGATGGAAGAGTCATCATCTTTAATATTGTTAGTCTCTCTACCATAGGGAATGAGATTTTTAGTAATTTATTAATTGCACTGTGCCATTGTCATCCCGTCGTTCATTGATTTGCTCCATCGGGCACCAATAATGTCTCCATTGTGAGACTTGTTACTGTTTTAGGCATATTGAACATGCCACGGGTAGCTTGCCAGACTCTGCCGTGTGGGTGGGATACTCTCAGTAGCTTGCTGGGCTCTCAGACAGGGACATAAGCATCGAACCCAGGTTGGCCGCATGCAAGGCAAAACTATCGCTGCAGCCCAATTTATCATTCACATATTAGAGTATGCAAATTTACATATTTACATATCAGCAGCAGCAGCAGCAGCAGCATCATCATCCTGTTGATCCTTGAATTTCTCGAGCGGTCTCAGTAACATCTCCATTTGTCCTAGCCCTGAGATTTTAGAAGCCTCTCTTTACTCATCCTTCCCAACGATGCTGCATTGGAGGCTCTTTCAGGGTCAGGAGAATGAGACCCAGCTTTGTTACTGGTTTTGGCATATTAATACACCATGGGGACCTTGTGAGGCTTTCCCATGTGGGCAGAAAACTCCCGGTAGTTTGCCAGGTTCTCCCAGAGGAGAAGTAGGCTATAAGATATCAAGGGGCCACTCGCAGCCACGCGCTTCCAGGAGCTTGCTTTTAAGTCTCTGGATGCTGGCCATGGATGGGATTACATGGCACTGGGGGCAGTCCCTGGGTGTGACCACCTAGATACTGGGAAATGGGAAATCTGAGTGGAGGAGGCCCAGTCCCGATCCAAACAGGCTTAGAGGTCTCAGCCCCGGGTCCCACACACCTGGGTTCCTCTGCCGGTACCTTCATGAGTGTGGCTCGTCCAAACATGTGGAGAGGAGCCTTGAGGATGACTGTGGCTAGGTTACGGAGGTCTTTCGAAATATAAAATTTTAAATATAAAAAAATGTATTTACATATTACAAAATTTATTAATTACATACATTACATGACCTGACATAGAAGTCAACACAGTGTTTATGACTCATTGGTCAGCACTAGCCACATGTTCTCTGTACTCACAAGAAGATTGGAAGTAAGGTGCTCCTGTGTGCCAGAAGATTTATTATCCTACCTGAGATCATAAATATATGATGGGCAGCAGTAAAGTCAATCCCAATGATTGTTTTTCCAATATTGGACACACTATATTTGCCCACATATAGGAAACAGAATCTGGAACAGAATGTATAAAAGTGTATAAAGTATTTCAGAGTAAGATTAATGACATCAATTTGCCTAGGTCTCAATCATTTATACACTCTATCTAGATTTCCCTTTCAAATGTCTTTCTCCTTGAAGAGGTGGCAAGGACTACTGATAACTCTGTGCTGGCCTAGTTTGGCTATGATGTTCTAATTTTCACCATTCCACCTCTTTCCCAGCTAAGGACACATTTGGGGGGATTGAACTGTTGATTCACTGTATCCAGAGAGCTCACTCCTGTCACTCTTTCTTCCTAAAATCTATCCTGTTCTCTATTTCTTGCTGATGATTAACTTTTTCTTCCTTTCATTATTTAAAGAGGTTAAACAAGAATCATCCCACTTGAATTTCCCTTGATGTTCTTTTGCTCAGACTTAGGTTCATGTCTTCAAGGAACCCAGTCTCTGAGTTGCTGGTACAAGTCTTCCTATATCCACTACTCTCAAATCTCATTGCAAATATGCCTAATTGATTGACCCATAAGCTAACTTTTCTACCTTATTTAAGCTTATGTGACATCATGTAATAAACCTCTCTGTATATATTGGATATATATGTATATGCAGCATATTATATTTACAGTATTTGGAGTCAGACAAAGTGAATAAAATCCTGACTTTACCATGTCTAGCCTTTGGGTGAATTATTTCTCACCCCCCACTAAATCTTCCTTTCCTCATTTACAAAATGAGGCCAATGACCTTAAACTGAACTGACCAATTGTGGTAATTGGCACCTGCCATAATTAATCCTCTCTGCCATAGAAGCAGGCGGTAATATCAATTCCCACGTCAGTTGTTGATCATTGTACACCAAACTACCCCCACACTGGTAGCTAAAAAAAAAAAAACCTTAACATTGCTCCCTTTGTGGGAAAGAAGGCATGATTTTTGGCTCTGCTTGGAAATTCTAATTTGGCCATATTTGGGTAATCTCTGGAGGGCTCACACATATGTTTGTGGTCTGTTCGTGGGCTGACTGGACCTGGCTAGTCTGGGATAGCCTCACTCATAGTTTGGCACTTGGCTATCAGCTGGAGCAACAGGGAAATTTGATCATATGTCTTTCATCATGGAGCTGGCTAAGCTGACTGTTGTCCTCATGGCAGCTGGCAAAGATCCAAGAGAAAAAACAGGAGTGTTCAAAGCATCCTGGCAGAAGTTCAAAACTGGCACAAGGTCACTTCTTCCACATTCTATTGGAAAATCCTGTCCGGAGGCTGGCCCAAATTCCAGGACTGACAAAAAAGAATCTACCTCTCAGTGGAAGTTTTCAAATGCCGTTGCAAAGTGTATTGATATAGGACATATGAGGTATTTCTATTTTTTTTTTGCAAGCGAACTACCACTACCACATCTACTTTTTTTTCCCCTCTCAAGTCACTTTTGTCCCATTCTAAATTTGGCCTGGTTGTTTTGAGCTTCTTGAAGATAGTGATCCTGTATTTTACATCCTAATAGTCCACATTTCCTAAGCATCTAATAGACCACCATTACCATCTGGCCATTCATTAAGCCATGAATTTGTTGCAGACTCTGTTTTAATCGCTCTTAATGCCTCACTTTCTCCTTACAACTGTTGTTTATGTAATTGCTATTCTTTACTATCTTTCTATCTCCATGCACTTAATAATAGGTACCTAATAAGAACGTATAAAATACACTCCCAGTTTTCCCTGACTATTCTGTGGGGTTAGCATCTGCTTCGCAGTTCCAGGAGAGGGAGCCAGAAGTGAAGAGTGAGTCAATCTTTCCCATCTTTAACTACTTTAGCCACCCAACACTGTCTTTGGTGGCTCACCTGTCTCACAGCTCACCCCACAGACTTGTTATCCTGAGTTGAATTCAGCCTCCCATGAACTCTTAGACTTCTCACACCCTGCGGTGCCCATATTACTCATCTTGCTCACCCACACACCGCCTACTCCCCTCCATTCATGTCTTTGCCCAAACAATCCTCCCAGCCCTTCACTTACGTTAGTTTATCACAGTTATTTTTCAGAAAGATACCATAAACCCTTATGCTTAGTCATAAAGAACAATAATAGCAATGTCTTTTCATTGCCAAGTGCTTGTTCTGACATTTCATTTGGTTTCTGAAGCCACCCTGATAGATAAGTAAGAAGGTACAACAATCCCCATTTCCAGGCATCAAAACCAAGACAAGCAGGGAGTTAGGAATATTGCTCAAGGCCACACAACACAACATTCCAAGTGGATCTATGATTTATAATCTAGCAAGTATTGAATCCTTTTATCTATTCTGATCTATTCTGGTTTCTGCTTTCTCTGTATCTTTCGGTCTCTTGAATAGTGACGTTCACTCAACAAAATCAGGATACATCTTGTGGATGTCACCTACCTGTCAGACACCACTCAAAAACAGAAAGCAAAATACAAAGACTGTTCATCTAAGGAGAAACACTTGACTGTTGTAAATGAAGTCTTAAATACTTATATAGTCTTGGTTTCTAATCAAGTTTCCATCCCTTGTTCATTTGGAGATCTTAAGTAAATTGCATAATATGTTTGGTCCTGAGTTTCTTCATCCCTTAGAAGTGGGTATTAAACTTTACACCACGGCTTTATTAGGAGGGCTAAATGAGATGATGCAAACAAACTTCTGACACATAGCCATTCTGCAGGCTATTGTAGTTGTTGTTGTTGTTGTTGTTGTTGTTGTTGTTGTTGATAAATACAAATGAGGCAAGAATGAGTCATGGGAGTCAATTGCTCAACCTCTTTTTTATTCATTCCATGTTTTACTGCTAAAGATATAAGCCTTGTTCATTTTGCAGGCCTATATCCAGAATAATACTTCTAGTTCAAAGGGGTTAATTTAAAACCTAAGTGACATTAGGTACCTCCCCACTACCCATCATGCAAAGGTGTGTATGACCTAGGAGTGTAACTTAAGAAAATATTGATATTTTAAACCATTGAGGGAGACACAACAATGAGTTCTTAATCTCTGCACCTCCTGAGAATCAGTTTCTAAAGAATAATCACAGCAGCCTGAACTACGATGCTAAGAAGGACAGTCCATTTAAATCCAAACTTCTTTGAATTTCATTTTACATGTATAGTTTAGTTGTTGAAATGCATTGAAAATGGTGAAAGTTAAGACAAAAATATAGATGAATCTTAAATGCTCCCTCCAGTGTTTCATTCTCTGCAATGCAATAATAATAAGTAAAGTAACATCTTCCTTGTATGGGTTTTATATTTTCATATTTTGTTTATAACAGGTTTTCTTTTCTTCCTACTTAAGCCTCTCAATATATTTCCTGCTTAAGCCTCTCAATCTCATTGTAAAAGAAGAAATAATGAAATTTGACTGAGAAAGGTAAAGTCGGATGCCCAATTTCGTGGCATTTGTGACAGGAGAGCTGTTAATGAAATATAATTAAAGTGATCTTAAAAAGAAAAAAGTATTACTGGAATACACATTCCCCTATCGCTAGCGCTTTCCAACCTTCCCCAGCTATCTCTCTTCTCCTGCAACTGTGCTGGAATAAGATAAAGTGGGACCGATGTTGATCTGATCAAGGAATGTCCTTCCACACTCAGCTATGCAGAAAAAGAATATAAAGCATGCCTTTTTTTCTTAAAGATTGGCAAGTTGGAAAGAACTGAATGGAATCATAAAAGACAGATCATTCTGAAGGAACAAGGAAAGGACTGAATAATTCAATGAAATTTAATGGGCTTTTTAGAACATGCCAGCAATCCGTTCCCATTCTCAAACCAGATGTCACTGAGCTAGCACTTTTTCTGTCTGATTCATGTAGGCACTCTCATTGGGGGACCACATGAGCAGAGATCTCTCTCCTCAGGAGAGGGTGTGTTCTGAGAACCTCTAAGTAAATTTTTATGTCTGATTGATATGGATAGTGAGAAATCTTGAAGAATTTACTTCATGTAGACCTCTTATTATATCCGAGATGGCCAGAGATGTACTAGACAGATTTTTTTTCTCTCTTCTTCAGAGCTTCCTCACATTTACAGTGAGTAATGCTAGTTACTATTCTGTAATAAGCTCCCTAAAAAAGGAGGTCAGAGCACTGTTCCTGAGCATCCTTAAAATATCATGGTTTTCAGTCACTTGGTAAAGTGAATAGCTCTGATCAGAGTTCATATGGGTAAAACTGGTTTGTTTCCCCCATCTTGGGGGACCCTCAGTTTCTTCAACTGAAAACTGAACATAAATAGATGGCACATATCATAAAATGTGAAAATGGCAGAATCAGTTCCTGCATGTAACATTCTTGTTAGCTTAGCGTCAGGGTTGTAAAGTCATAACTGTCTCTGTTATCATTATTACTATTGTCTTCCCTCTAGTATTTATTTTTTCCCATTGCCCCTTTGGCCTCTGAAGTCAGAGCAAGATGTACAATGGAATTGTATGCCTCTGGACTTGTTCAGTCTCCATGGGGAAAAAATGGACATTTCACATGCTCCAGGCAATCAATTAGTAGTGTTTGTGATGGAAATCAACCCTCCAAAAGAAAGAGTATTTCATTTCAAGCGTAAGGAAAGAGAAGGAAACACAGATTAGTCACAGCTCTAAAATGTTCAAACACCATTGGTGTTATTATCTCAGCAGTCAGGTATCCAGCGCTTCACAGCTATTTAGCATAATGGATAGTTGCTGACAAGCTTCTCAGCAGTGCTCTTACTTGCAGGTGTATAACTACAGTATTAGCTAGGCCTTTATTTGAACAACATGCTCTTCTCGTGACTAAATTGAAGGGCTTTTACTTTCAGGGCATAACGGCTGCTTAATACATTAATGCTAGTTTTCTGCTGTCCATATGTCTCTGCTAGATCCCCCAAGAAGATTCAAACTCTCTTTCCTTAAAAGACTGAAATATAAAGTTCTCTCTTGGCTGTAAGTCTTTCTGTTCCCTTTCTCTCTTTCTCTCATCTTATCTGCCTCCACTTCGTGCTCAAATATCAATTTTACACATCTCCATCATTGTAAACAAAAACTTTAAAAAGAATTTGCTGTGAATTTATTCTTAGAAATAAAATGTTGGAGCTTGGATTCTAAAGTTCAAATGGCATAGAAACAATATGAGTACACATAGAAATATGTATATGGGGTGAAAGTATATAGCAAATTCCTGACCTCATAGGAGTCATGGGGAACACTAAATTTTTAAGGCCTAGAAGTTAGGTTGCGGCCAAGATTACTGAGGCTTTCACAGTCAAGAATCTTCCTATACTAATACACCATTGTCTGTGTGTATAAACATGTATATGCACATATGCCTACACAATTAATATTTATATATAGTACCTATAGACACATACATGCCTAAATGTATGTTTGTTTAGTGTGTACCTATGCTATTATTTTGCGACTTGCTTTATACTCAGAAGCCGATCATGACATTGATTCATTGTATTTCAAAACTATTTAGCTCTTGCTTGCAGTGAGCCAGGCATTATTATGCTACAGGCACTGGAATACAGCCATGAGGAATCTTTTCATGTCAACACCAACAGATCTATATCATTCTTTTTAATGACCACATTGAATTCCACAGTGGAAAGTTTTGTTTTGTTTTGTTCTGTTTTGTTTTGGTAACAAGTCCTCTAGTGATAGACATTTAAATTATTTTTAGTGTTTTCATATTAGACACAATGTTTGGGCATACTGGTGTATTTCTGAAGATGTGCAAATATTTCTGAAGGTAGCTTGCTTGAGGAGTCAGTCGTGTGTGTATATTAAAGTTAAATTGTCAGTTTCATCTCCCAAAAAGCTAATGATAGAAAAATTTTACTTACAAAGTCTGAAATAACTAAGGATTATTGCAATGTAGAGACCCTATTGGGCACTAATTATATTATTAGTGATAGTGATAAGAAGGATGCTAATCAACGCTGCAGATTGTAAGAGTTGTAAATAAGACAAAGGAGACTCCAGGCTAGGGAGACTGCACGGGAATTAGACAAGACACAAACTGATCCTGGTTTGATTCCTGGAATTACAGAACTCCCTGTGGTCAACAGGTGTATTCTGGGAGGCCCTATTCACCTCTATAGTAATCCTGGTGGTCAAACACTTTTTATATCGTATCTCAACCAATTAAAGCCACGTTTTGAGGATTGGAGCAATAGTACAATGGTTAGGAAGCTTACTTTGCAGATAGCTGGCCCAGGTTCAATCGCCACACCCCATGGTTCCCCCAAATCCACAAGGAATTATCTCTGAAAGCAGAGCCTGAAGTAAATCCTAAGCAAGACCCTCGGGTTGTGACCACCCCCTACACACACCCCAAAATCACGTTTTGAAAAGTTGTTGGTTTTTTTAATAGCTTTAAAATAATAATGCTAGAACATGAAGTGACAAAATGAAACAATGGTTATGCTTGGTATCTTACAAGGCATATTATGATTGTTATTCCAGCTTTTATGATAAGGTGACTACAAGATTAATTTACCCCCAAATCTCCCATGGATAAGGAGAAATAAATGAATCCCAAAATTTTAATTAAGGCCTAATTAACCCAATACTTAAATAAAATCTTCTCAAACTTTGAAAAGTACTATAGTATATCAAGTATTAAATGAGCAGTCCTAAGCCTAGTTGAAATCACTGGATCATAGACTCTACATTTTGACAAGCACCACCAGCATATTTTGAATATCATATTTGAGAAGAAACCCTTCATAGACTAATAAGCAAAACACTAAAAAGTAAAATCTTCTTTATAAATAATATTCTCTTGCCAAATATAAATATGATATCCTTCCAAGGAATGAATGTCAAAAATTTGATTAAAAAAATGGATTCGGGTTCAGAGTGAGGAAGTATGAGGAATTATGGTTGGGATAATGAAAAAGGAGGAAGTTGCCCATCCCGAAATCCTGACGTTCAGAGGTTCCTGAGGTTCAGTTTATACAGTGGAATTGATCGTACTGGTATTTCTTTGCTTTGTCCTGCTTCCTGAGTTGTTGGTCTAAGCCTCCCCTGGACAGACAGCATAGAAGAAAGGCGAGAAAGCCTTATGGAAGCTAAGGTTTGGTTTACAAATCTATTGCCTCTGCTCTCCTGCCTTTTGCCAGACTCCTGCAACCTAGAACAGAACCATGAACAAAAAGGGGCAGAAGATCAGCCGTTTTCTGTGGGATGTAAAATGTATAACTTATGCATTGCTTGGAAATGCCATAAGAAATTAATATTTGTTACAGAAACAGTGGGGCTGCATTAATATTTTAATGGTGAATGAATATTTAATTCAAAACTCTGGATGGAAAACAGACAAGACGACCATGACAGGAACAGTTAGTTACACTGCCCAGTTATAGATGCTAATGATTCATTGGCTGGTCAGTAATGACACCACACAATATAGCCATTATGTAATTCCTCTGAAATATCGGTCTCCCCTCAGAACCCAAACCAGGAAAAGTATCATTCTTTTCTTTGAAATTAAGGGTGAAGTATTGAACAGTCCAAGTCTTTGGAACCAGGGAAGCCTGTAATAGGCTCCTATGTCATAGTTTATTAACTGTGCAACTGTAAATAAGTTCATTTACCTCCCCCCACACCTGAATCTAATGGTCAAGATGAGAATCTGCTTGACAAGGTGCTTATCAATATATTATTCCACTTACTTTCTCTCAGTTATGTTTTATAATTTAAAGTTGTTTCCTTTTACTTTCTATTTTTCTCGATTTTATAATATAATAGAAAATTCATTTTTAAAAGTGATTGAAAATGTCTCTTAGTTGGCCTCAAGTGTGCTGAGAGAAAGGTCTAATAATGTTCATTTTTCCATTTTTGCCATATACTTGTGTCTGTCATCATTCCTCTTCAGTGGAAATCTCTATAACCAGAAGAAGCCATAAAATTAAAAATCAGTTCTATTGGACTGAAGAGATTTTACTGCAGGAAGGCCACTTGCCTTGCATACAGCCAAACTGAGGTCAATTCCCAGCACAACATTTTGCCCAAATTTGGTCTTCAAGTTCTACCAGAGCCAGGAGTAAGCCCTACTCTTAGCACAGCCTTCATTCTCCTCCAAAAAAAGAAAAATTCAGTCTTAGTTATGACCATCAAATCTAAAATTAAGCACACATCTCCCATCCTGAGAGAGCCCTCCAAGCATCATTTACTTGGTGGTCCCTTCTCTATCTCAGCTGTTCCCCGTGTGGGGCCAGCTTCCAAGCCACGTGTGCTGAAAGTAGACTATGGACCGAACATGATGGCCACTTAGTACCCATATTGTGAACCATAACACCCAAAAGGAGAGAGAGAGAGAGAGAGAGAGAGAGAGATAGCAAAAGGGAATGTGCCTGCCACAGAGGCAGGGGCATAGTGAGGGGGATGGCAGGAGGAGGAATACTGGGAACATTTGTGGAGAGAATGGGCACTTGGTGGAGGGATGGGTAATCAATCATTGTATGACTGAAACATAATCACAAATGTTTGTAAATCTGTAACTGTATGTCACGGTGATTCATTAAATTTTTAATTGATTAATTAATTAAAATTGAAAATTTTAAACTAAAATACTTTTATGACATTTGTTTCTCATATGCTAAAAAAAGTTTCAGTAATGGTTCCTTAAAGATCCCACCATCACTGATCATGCTGATGCTATATTCAAAAGCTTCTCCTGGCAAATAATTTTCCTTCCACCAGAATTAGAATACAATCTGGTCTCTCTCACCAATCCTTTGTGAACCCACTACTCTGGATAGTAATCTTCATTTAATCTTTGGTAGTAACTCTTTTGGTAAATCATTGGTAGTAAATTCTGTTTGGTGGATATGCTTAGGACTTACTCCTGGCTCTGTACTCAGGGATCATTCCTGGTGATATCCTGAGAACTCTACGCAGTACCAGTAGTTAGAGGTGTTTTATACTTTTAAGCTACTTTCAGAGATTCTGTGCATTATTTTGTGTGGTTGGCCACTTGCAAGGCAAGGACCCAACCTGCTCCCACGTGTCCATAGCAGGATCTAGAGCAAAATCATTAGTCAACACTTAGGAAATGGGGGGGGGTCTTCATTTGTAAAACTGGGAGTGTAATATTTATCATCATGGTACTATTATTTATAAAGTAAGCATATAAGATGAAATATTTGGACTGATTCTTTTTCCCTCTGTTTTAGTTTGATCATTTGGAATGATCAAACAAAACACAGGATCAAATGGTTATTTAAGGTCATTCACTAGAAATGAATGACATTAAAGGAGCCAGATTTTCAAAATAGGTCTTCTCATTTTTATTTCTGGGCCCTATGCACTCTATTTTTTTTAATTCATAGATAAATGTTCATCCTAAACTTAGTTGTCTCTTTCTGGTCTTGGACCTCAAGACCCTGAATATAAACTCTCTGTCTCTTAGATTCTAATATATAGTGATCACATCAATCCCTATTCAATCCTCACTTCCCTAAAATATTTATTAACTGAAAACATTAAGAATAGAGCAAAGGAATTGCATATGTAGAAAGATCCGAATTGCTCTACAACTAATGGTCAGAACTAATATTGAATATAAAAAGATTGAAGGATACAGACTTAATAACATAGAAAATTAATCCAAATTCTATATTCTTACAATAAATAATTATACTTAAGTAAGCCAGATAAGAAATATAAACACAGAATGATCTCACTTATCTCTAATACATAGAACACTGGATGAGGAAATGTATTGCAGTAAGAAGGGGGTTGCCTAGATCATCTTTGACCCCAGTGTTTAGAGAGGAGAAGGAGAGAAGGGGAAAAATCAGAGGAGCAGTAGAAGACAGAAGAAGAAGAGGAGGAAAAGGAAGAAGAGGAAGAGAAAGAAGTGTAGGAGCAGGGGAAGGAAGAGGAAGAAGAAGAAAAA
Organism: Sorex araneus; assembly: GCF_027595985.1. NCBI lineage: Eukaryota > Metazoa > Chordata > Mammalia > Eulipotyphla > Soricidae > Sorex > Sorex araneus. Next base: position 18,509,747 of record NC_073302.1, on the reverse strand, counting down.
GATGAAAAAGAGGAAGAGGAAGAAGAAGAGGAAGGGGAAGAAGAAGAGGAGGGGAGAAGGGAGAAAGGAAGAGAAGAAGTAAAGGAGAAAGAGGAAGAAGTGGAAGGGGAGAAGGAGGAAGAAGAAAAAGAAGAAGAGGAAGAGAAAGAAGAATAGGAGGAGAGGAGAAAGAGGAAGGGGAAGAAGAAGAGGAAAAGAAGAAAAAGAAGAAGAAGAGGAAGAAGAAGAGAAAGAAAAGAAAGAAGAAGAAGAAGAGGAGGACGACGACGAGGAAGAGGAGGAGGAAGAGGAGGAGGAGGAGGAGGAGTGGAGAAGGAAAAGGGTAAAGAAGAGGAAGGGGAGGAAGAAGAAGAGGTAGGGGAGGAAGGGATGGAAATGGAGGAAGGGGGAGGGGAAAGGGGAAAAGAACTAATGGGTGAACATAGGCCAGGGCTTCAGTTATATTGAGTAAGTGGTATAGCTATGTATCCAAAACACAGACTCAACACTGAAAACATGAGGTCTAAGCTGCAACCACTGGAACATTGGAATGTGCCTATCAAGTCGACAATTGCAGGATGGGGATGGGGCAGAGGCTGGGGTGAGGATGGAGTATAGGAGGACTAGTGGAGGGAAGTTGAGATTAGTGGTGGAATTGGTGTTGAAATATTTTGTGCGTAAAGCTGAAGTATCAGTAACTTTGTAAATCATGGTTCTTTACATCTAAGAAGTTTTTAAAATAAATTTAGAAAATAAAAACAATGAATAATTATAAAATTAAATCTAAAGATATATAGTATTCATAGTAGTCTTGATAAACAAAGTTATGTATCTCTGAAAGTAGTTGAAGAGTATAAAATGAAATTTTTTAAATAAAAATTTGTTAAGGTTTTTTGATGAAATATATGTTTATGAGTTGGAAACATAATGTGAAATGTAAAATAACATAAAATTTTAGTCATCTCTAAATTGGTAAGTAGGTTTAATTTTATAAATACAAATATATAGGTTTAATGCATTTTTCAAACTCCAGCAGAATTTCATTAGCCAGAGACAATATAATTCCAAATTTATGTGGAAACGCAAAGAAATAGTTAAAATTATATTTAACAAGAAGGATGAAGCTGTGTGAATTACACTATTTGATTTTATAGCTTATATTCACTCTAAAAAACAACTTATTAGCTTCTTATAGTTAAACATGCTATTCCCATGGGACCCTGTAAGGACATTGCTTGGTATTTGTCTATGCAAAAACATCGAAGTATCACATGAAAGTTTGGATGTGAAATAGTCATAGCACCTTTATTTGCAACTCCAAAATATTTGAAACAATCTAAATGTATTTCAGTAGAATGTATAAACAAACAGTAGTACATCTATACCACAAAATATTTCTTGGCAATCAATAAAAAGGCACAAACTACTGTCAGAGCCAACAACTTGGACGGATCACAAAGGCAATAGTCATAATTTCTTCCTTAACCTTGAAAGATTGCAATACTTTATGAGTCCATTTGTTAACATTCCTCATAGAAGTGACATAATAGTGATGGACAATAGTTCAAAGACTGCCAAAGTCAAATTTGAAGGAGAATATAATTATCGAGGGGGTTGGAAGAGGGAGATTTGCAATTATTGTAATTCCATATCTTGATTATGGCAGTGGTTGTTTGTGTTCATCAATGCATATTGTAAAATTTTATGTAACTGGAAACAGAGAATACAGCAAATTTAAAGATGGTGAAATATGAATAAGTGTAGGACAACATAGCCACAAGGAGCTTAGGTTTATCCCGGTCACGCCCATCAAGGTGCTCCCGAGTCACTCCCATTCCTTTGTCTATCTGTAACCACTTCTCTGTGCTCTCTTCCCCAAACAGTTAATCAGCTTTTCCCACTAATCAGACTTTGTAAATTTGTAAGGTCAGATCTTCCTAGGATACTGAACTTATATTGTAAGTTAATACTGCCTTTCTCCTCTCTTTATGTCTTTCGAATAGTTTACTTTAAAGCAATGTCCCTTTTGTATCGACACAAGAAGACAATATTATGCTTTTGTAACTTGGGATTTAATTGGCTTCGAATATTATTCCCTCCCGGGCATCTGCTTTCTCAACTTAAGTCTCAGTTGCCCTCAGTTCCTAGCACCCCAAAAGCCAGGTCCCAACGAAAGACCGGATGGATCCAGGGCAAACAGTGAGTTATGTGCTACCCTGGCATCAAGATGGGCCTGGCCAAAGTGCCTAGTTCTTAACCATAAGTTAAGAGCTTGGTCATGGACAAATGCTGTCATGATCCAAAAGTAATGAGGAGACTAGGACCCTGCTAGGGATAGGAAAGACTAATCTGGCCTGAGCACTGTAGTTTGAGATCGAAATGGCCCCAGGAGAGCAATTCTATAAGCTTAATGCATCTTTTATTGTATCCATACAAAATGATTAATAATATGAATGCTTATATGTTTGCTGGACGAAAAGAGGAGAAACACACCCATGGGATTCCGCCCTTGGGTGGGTCGTCCTGCTGAAAGTGAATCTGTCCTAGAAGCTGCATCCCCTGAGGGAAAGAACTTTAACCCTATTGATTGTGACCACACCTATGGGTAAGCCCCAACCCCCTCATGCTGGGGTGATTTAACTAGGCTGTAAGAGTGGGTTGGGGAGGGCAAGATGGAGAGCAGGGAAAGAAGCAGAGAGACAGGAGTGAATGGAATAAATGGCAACTGATCAATCAACTGGCTTGGCCTTCGTTTCCTCCTCAGTCTGTCCCATGGCCTGGGCCGCTCTGGCTGGGCGAGTGGCCCGGGACCACCAGGAACCTGGGGCGGCCGACAGGGAGAGGCACCAGGGCTCTTCCCCGGTCGCCCCCTGGAAGATGTGTTTTTACAAATAAGGGCTGTCATTTTAGAGTTTTTCAGCAATATCAGTTTCTTTTTTTTTGGGGGGGTCACACCCGGCGATGCACAGGAGTTACTCCTGGCTAGACACAGAATTACTCCTGGCGGTGCTCAGGGGACCATATGGGATGCTGGGAATCCAACCCAGGTTGGCCGCATGCAAGGCAAATGCCCTACCAGCTGTGCTATTGCTCCAGCCCCCAATATCAGTTTCTTAACTATGGTCAAGGACTATGATTTTATAAGATGTTATTATGGAAAGAAGCTGAGAGAAATGTCTATTAGATCTATTTTTAATAATTCCAAAAATACAGAAATAAAAGAAACTAGGATAGCCTACTTAATGCCATTAAACTAAATTTGATTATTTTTCATATGTTCCTGTTTGGGGGATATCATAGCTACAGTAGTCTGATCTCTCTGCAGCAATAACAGACACGTGTGTGTGGGTGTGTGGGTGTATGTGCACACACGTGCGTGTGCGCGTGAACATGGTGCTCATGAACCTTGCAGTACCACAGTGCCAGGGATTAAACCAAGGTCAGCCACATGTAACACAAGCACCTTGACTCTAATACTATCCCTCTGGCCCATAGAAGGAACTTTCAAGAACAATCAAAATGGACTGTTTTAGATTAATTTTAATTAGCAATTAAACTAACTATGAGAGCATTGTTCCCTCACAATGCTAAGTACTCTCCTTTGATATATCTTCATCAGTATCTCTATGTATATTGCCTACACATGACTTGTAAGCAGAGAGATCCTTATTCATGTAAATAACCAAGAATTGTAATAATACAAAAGTGCAGAATATTATAATATAAAGCAGAACATTGTTACTGTAAACTGAAAGGAATATTGAGCACAGAAGACAAAGTATCATCTTAAATATTTTTCTTTATTTTATTTTATTTTTGGTTTGAGGGTCATGCCCAGCAATGCTAAGGGATTTCTCCTGGCTGTACACCAGGGATCACTCCTGGCAGGGCTCAGGAAACCATATGGAGTGCCAGGGTTCAAACTCCTATTAGCCACGTGCAAGGTAATGCCCTACCCACTAGATATCACCCTGGCCTCATTTTTTTTTCCTGTTACTGAAGTAATGTGATTGGCAACAGTTTCCATCATGTTGTTTTGTACTTGCAATGCTACTTCATCACCTCCACCACCCGAGTGTCAATAAGTTTCTAATCGAATTTCATTGGGGGAAAAAATTAGAAACAAGAAACAAAGCCAAAATCAACTATGATAGATGATGTCAATGAAGTACAACTAAACATTAAACATTCATCATTCTGTGCCTTCTTCTGGGTAGAATTAAGTCATGGAGCAAACTTCTATGAACACTCACCTTTTTTGTTTTTCCTGGAAGGATGCGTGAAGTATATGTGGGGAGAGAGGCCATGATGGATGGATGAATGAAAAAGAAAAAAGTCAGTAGCTTGCATGCAACAGTAAAAATCAGATGTTCTGTTTAAAAGTTCCTGCTTTGTCACAGAGGGAAAGCAACTGTATAACTCCCTGCCATGGGCTGTACAAAATGCCTCATTTCATTTGATTTTGACACCCTCCCTCAGCCAAAAAAAAAAAAAAAGCAAGGAGGTAGAAATTCTAACTGCATTAAGAGAAGTCACTTCTACTTATCTAAAGCAATAAAGTATGCTAAGAAACATCCACAGAAGTTTCAGTAGATCCCTTCATCTATGAATGCAGACTATATTCTCAGATACCTTTGCCCTATTCTTCATATCTTCATATCTGACCCACTCACTCAATCATCAGTGTTGACAGTGACCTATCAATCAGTATTGGGTTATGCCTCTCTGACCAAGCAAGATACTACAGGATTGCATATTCACCCTGTTTGACTTCTTTCTTTCTCCACAAGACTCAAATTAAGTTTCCCAAATTGGAAACAAATCTATATTCATAGCAAACCAGACTGACAATGTAAATAACAAATATTATTATCAAACTACCATCGTTACGCTCATTGTAATTTTTCATGTAAATATCAAAGTTCAGAGATGTATAAAAATCATCCTAAAATTGTATAACTAGTTTTGTTAACTACTAAATTCAGATTTGTTGACACCAAAAATAGCTACATTTTTTAATATAAAAGCAACTGGATGAGTTTGGGAATAAGTATATATATATACCCATGAAATTATTATATCATCAAAACTATAAATGTATATGCTGGAGAGATAGTACAGTGGGTAGGGTGCTTGCAGTAAAAGCAGCTGACCAGTTTGAATCTTTGGTATTCTATATGGTTCCTAGACCCTCCGGTAGTGATTCCTGGGCACAGAATCAGAAATAAGCCCCGAGCACCACCAGATGTATCAAAAAATGCTGTAAATATATCCATTTGCTCCCAAGTAGCTTCCTTATTATTGTTCCTTATTATTGTACTAAGAACAGTTGATATAAAATTTATTCTCTTTTTTAAGAATTTTAAGTATGTAATACAGTAAAATTAGCTAGGAACTATGCTGTATAGAAGATATCAAGGGATTTTTTTTACCTAATATAACTAAAATGCCATACTTTTGGTCCCTGGAAGTTTTATTTTAATGTCCCTTCTGTACTTGAATATGTCATTTCTATAAATTAGATTATTTAGGTTTCACGTATAAAGGAGATCAAACAAGTACGCCTTTTTGTACCTGTTTTATTTCATGTAGCACGATGATCTCAAGTTCATTACTGTTTTCTCCAAAGACATAATTTCCTTCCCTTTTAAAAGACTGATTAATATTCTATTGAGTGCATATACCACATTTTCTTTATCCATTTATCCATCCACTAATGAACATTTGGGTTGCTTCCACCACTAACTATTGTAAATAATGCTATAATGAAAATCAGTCTGTATGAGTTTGATTCCCTGTTCTTATATACATATATATATATATATATAATATCCATAAGTAGAATTAACTAGCAATATTTTCTTTTTTTTTTATTCTGGGGGATAAAGTACAGTCGACAGTACAACATTTGCCTTGCATATAGCTAACCAAGGTTCAATCCCCAGCATCCCATGTGGTCTCGTAAGCACTGCCAGGAGCAATCCCTGAATATAGAGCAAGGAATATCCCTGAGTATCACCGCGTGTGCCACCACCCCCCAGAAATAAATGTCCATACTATTTTTCAGAGAAGTTACACCATTTTCATATCCTCACAAGTAGCAACAAGGGTTGCCAATTATACACCGGGCTTATTTTCTTTTTTATTGTTATTTTCCATTTAGTTCCATTTGGTTTTTGATATTAATAATTCTAATGAAGGGGGTCTGTAGGGTAATATTGGTACTTGTACCATGCTAGTTTCTATAGTTCCTGAATGAAATGAGAGTACCAGTTGCACACGGGGTAGCTTGCTTTATCAGTTTTCTTCCCTTTCTCGTTACTTGTACTACTTTCAATTCTCCTGGTATTTCCTCAATTTTCAAATGAATTAATTACATTCAAGCTCTTACCTAAAGTCTGCTTCTGGATACCAAATACATTAATATTTGACACATTCATTAAATTTAAATTTGACAAATTCTTTTTCACATTTACTGACAAACTACCTTGATTATTTGTCACAGACTAAGTTGTTTTTCAGCCTTAGTCTAACAAAAGAATATCTGTTATTGATAATTGTATCTATGAATATTATGACAAAAGAATAGCATTGTAGCACTGTTGCCTTGTTGTTCATCGATTTGCTCGAGCAGGCACCAGTAACGTCTCCATTGTGAGACTTGTTACTATTTTTGGCATATCAAATATACCACGAGTAGCTTGCCAGGCTCTACCATTTGGGTGGGATACTCTCAGTAGCTTGCTGGGCTCTCTGCGAGGGATGGAGGAATCGAACCCGGGTAGGCCTCATGCAAGTCAAATGTCTTACCTGCTGCACTGGAGCTATAGCACAGCGGATAGGGCGTTTGCCTTGCATGCAGACAACCCAAGTTTGATTCACAGCATCTTATATGGTCCCCTGAGCACCGCCAGGAGTAATTCCTGAGTGCAGAGTCAGGGATAACCCTTGTGTATTGCCAGGGTGTGACCCAAAATGAGAAAAGAATATTTGTAATTAATAATTGTGTCTGAGTATTATGAAGGGAGGAACATCTTCAATATTTCAAACACAGTATGCTTCCAGGACCATAATCCACAGCTTTAAAAAATGCACAACTCATTTATGCCACCATGTAGATAAGAACTTTCTGAACTTTAGTAAAACCAAAACACTTAAAACTGCACCATCTCAGAGGCAGGTGGGAAACCACATGTTTTAAAAGATCAATTATTTTGAAAGCAATATTCCATGAATCCCCTGTACTTTAGCGACTCTTTATACACACACACACACACACACACACACACATATATATACATATCCATGTGCAAAGCATAGGGGTCAGACAGATAGGACAGTAGGTAAGGCAGTGACTTGCTTGTGACTGCTGTGTCTAAAACCCTGGTTTGAATCCCTGGGAACACACAGTGTATCCTAAACATCGCAAGGTGTCACTCCGGAGCACACAGCTAGGAACAGCTCCTGATCACCAAGCGCGACCCCACCCCTAAGAAAGATAGATAGATGATAGATAGATAGATAGATAGATAGATAGATAGATAGATAGATAAATAGATAGATAGATAGATAGATAGATGATAGATAGATAGATACATAGATAGATACAAATATGTATGTATTTCATAAATACTCAAGCCAGAAAGACAACAATACTATAATTATGAGACTGGAGCTTTAATAACCAAACTTACAAAGGTGTCTGTCAAGGTGATAGGGTGCATGTGGGGAGGCAGGAGAGAGAAACTGAGAACACTGGTGGTGGAATTGGTGATGGAACATTGCATCTCTAATGACCAACGATGAATAACTTTGTAAATCATGGTCTTTAACAAGTGAAGTTTGGAGGAGGGAAAGACACTTCAAATGGATTAACATTAGCTGCCAATTTCATTGCTTTTGGCACAGAGCTCTATCACAGTTTCTCCAATTATCTCTATTAATTAAAAATACACAGTCTCCATGGAGAGAGAGAGAGAGAGAGAGAGAAAGAGAGAGAGAGAGAGTCCAATAGAGTTCGATTAAATATGGTTCCCTCCCCCCACCCTACTATCTAAAGGCAAAACTACAACTTTCCTATTTGCTGTGATTTGGTAGGTTATTTTGAAGTCTGGGAATTCTCAAAACATGTCCATGTAAATTACTGTTAATAGCGTTTCCAGACCCCCAAAATAACCTACCAAATCATACCAAATACAAGTGTTCTGCTTTTGGATAGCCAGGAAAGTCTACATAAACAAACAGGGGGAATTTCCATAGCCATAAAAGTTCATAGATCATAGATCTAGGTCATGTCTTATTCACTTCCAAATTTCTCCCAGCAGCCTCTTGACATATGTTCTCAAACGCGACCAGTTAAAGAAAGCATCTAACTTCCTGGAGAAGTCTATTTTATTTTGGGATATTTCTAATTACTGTGAAGTTTCCTGTCCCCCCCCTCCCGCCCCCACCCCTGCTATTGAGTTGAAATCTGCCATACGGCAACTTCCACAATTCCATCTTGAGAGCTTTTGTCTTCACATTCTCAAGGCAGCTACTAGAGTTTATTGGCGTTCCTCAGGACTCCTGCCTGAGCTGGCAAGACCCATTGTAAGCGTTTGAACTCCTATGCCTATGGGGATCCCGCGAAGAGAGAGGTCCGCCTCTCCATTGGCTGGCAGCAAGCCTTCCCCCTCCAGTCCATTTGTAACATACAGGAAAATGCCGGCAAAGATATGGATTTCACCAAACTTAATCAGAGCCTTAAGTGAATCAACAGGGGTGGGGGTAGGAGGGAAATAAGGGGTACAAAGAAGGGGTGGGCAACTTTCCAGCCCCACAACATATGGCAATAGTTTCATTGAAAGCTCAACACAGTATTTATTTCATGCAGCAACATTGCCCCAAGAAGCACGCAAGCCACATTTCAAATACTTGAACCCTAAATCCAATTTTTCATATCTCCTCCTCTTCCTCTGAATTTCCTTCCATCACCTCCCCCCCCCCAGCGTTATTTCCTCCTCCTTATTTTTTGAAGTCTCCCTGTTCTCCTTGAAGGCTGGGGCAGTATGAATGGAATGTTTTGATTTACTGCAGCCCCCCTCCAAATTCTACTTTCCCAAATAAATTAATTTCTGCACATTCTGACAACAGACGGGGTAGGAGCAAAGGCTGAAGGGGGGGCAGTGGTTGGGTGGTAAAAGGTTATACTATAGCAGGGAGTGAGGTGAGTGGGAGATCAGAGCTCCCTAGAGGGATTAAGCTAGGAGAAGATAAATTACCCCTGTGCTTGGTGTTGAGAGAAGAGGACTGGGGGAGAGCTTGGTATCTGAGATGAGCACTGGGAGCAGGGGGATCAGCTGTCAATCAGAGGGGTTAAAAAAATAGAAAAAGAAAAGGCAACTTCATTCCAAGAAGATAGGGAATTGAGGAATTAGAAGGCCTCCCCTACCTCTTGTCCCAGGCTGCCTGGGAAATAATGATGCTTTGCTGCTTAGCTATTTAGACCTACAATGTGTTTCCATTTGATGTGGGCAATAGCATTTTCCTAAGGCAAATATTGGAGAATTCTGATGGAAATATATGGAAAAAGAACATTTTCTTTTCCATCTTCCATTGTTTCTTTCAATTGCCTTTTATTTCTCCTGTTCCATCATTCCCGCTCATCCTTCCTTTTTTTCGTTCCAATTTTTTTTCCTCCTTTCTTTTCTTCATGCTCTCTCTCATTCAGATGCTCTTTATCCCAAATATTCTAAGCAACTATTCTGTGAGAGACTCTATATTAACTCTGAAACCAAACTTCTAAGATATGATATAATTCAGTTGAAAATAATTGATTTATCAAGCTCTGTGCTAGATGTGGGAGATACAAGACCTACAAAAAGAAATATAGCACTGGTTGTGACCTCAGGAAATGTATTACTGTGCACAGGAAGACAGACATAGCATTACTCATTTGTTGATTCACTGAATCCCTATGATAGATGCTGGGATTATTGGCAATTTTTAAGTCTATAGCATGTAGGACCATGCCTGTCCTCTAGTTGACATGCAATAAATATTCAACAGTGAAAACAATTATATTTATTAGAACACCTGTGATGTGTCAGATATTTTGCATGCTTTATAGTTAATTCTATCCCAAATCTTATAAGCAAGATATGATTATTCTCCTTTTATAGAGGAGCAACAGTCATAGAAGGATTAGGTAATTTTCCAGTGCTAGCTACTCTAAGGTAAAACTTAGATGCTGATTCAGATCTGCCTAGAGCCAGTACAGAGTATTTTTCTACTCTTCCATGTTAGTCTTTGCAGAAAAAGTACTAGATATTAAAGTGATTAATTTAAATCTTCCCTAATTCAATAAAGAGTTATCCTAATTTGTAGTGACTCTAGTTTATAGCATATTTTTCAATGAGAGCTTGCAAATACATATGTAAATAAATATGGCATGTCCCATGTCACACCTGCCTGAATTCATGAAATCTGGTTATTTTGCTGTTCTAAAGTTCTATCATCATCACAATAGGAACCGAGAACCATCTCACTAGTCTCTTCCCAATTAGTTTTGGCATCAACATATAATCAATAGTAAGTTGACTCTACCATTGCCCCTTTGGTATAACTGATCATCTTTACTATGACATCCAGAGACCCAGAATGTGGCTCAGTGGTGGAAGAGTATGCATATCCTTGTAGTCATCAATCAGTGTGTTTGATCCCAGCACTGCCCGACATCATAAAGGGTGATCACTGGCATTACCATTGTGATCCCCATGGCCACAATAAGCATGACTTCTGGTGCACCCCGAGCAGATGTGTGCAGGTACCATGACCAAATGTGCAACCCCAGTAGGCAAGCTCAGTAGCCATGTAATTGTGAGCAGCACAATCAAATATGTAATCCCTTTAACATAATAATCACAAGAACAGTGGTGGGGCAAGGGGAGAGAGAAAAAATAAAATGAGGGGAAGAAAACATAGCTCTCAGCACCCTGAAAGGGAATAACGTGCTCCTACTGAGGATGATTCATTCCTGGATCCCTCAAAATACACTACCAAAAATTTATGTACCACTCCTACTACATTCCCAAAGTGGCTCATCAGGGAGGCTCAGCTCATGGAGTAACTGACTCATCACCTGCTTCCACTACCATTTCAGCAATGAGAAAAGAGAGTTCCTTGAGTTGCCAGACCCTGCTATTTTTTACTATAGTATACATTGCATCAGAGCCAAATTATGTTGCAGTCATAAATGGGGAGAATATTCCTCTCTTGAACTATGTACTCCTCCATCCTCTGATCCTGAAGGAAGTTGGTGCCTGTGCAACAACAGATTGACTGTGAGAGTTTTTGCTCTTCCTAAACCCATATCTATTGGCAGTAAGCCAACTGGCAAAAGTAAACTGGGGCCATGTGACTGATATTTTGTCCAATGAGAAAATGACAAACTTAATGTAGCGAGAGGTTTGACAAGTACTTGCAAAAACATGCCTGGTCCAGAGGGCGAGATGAGGAAACATGTGAATGAAGGCATTGGGTCCATCTAGAAAGCTATAGGTTCGTCAAAATTCAGTGGATGATATGAATCTCGGAAAGAAGAAACTTTCATCAGAATTCACAGACCTTAAAAAAAGTGTGTTCCTGGGGTGCCCCAGATGGAGGAGGTGCAGTCTCCCCGCCTTTTCCAGATGAAATCCCGGCAACCGTTGAGCTTCTACAAACATGGCTTCGGTATATGGGGACCAGGACTATTTCTCCAAACCACATGGGGGCACTGGAACTGGGCAGTTCCATCCCGCTTCCAGCCGGCCCCTCACCCCAGAAGTCACGCGTTCAACACCCCCCACCCCCACACACCATCTTGCAGCACTCAGCAGTGAAGAATCCTGGCCTGCTGGCACCACACCGGAGAATTCTCCGAACCCCAAAAGAAGCTGATTACACCGGGGTGCCCCAGATGGAGCAGGTGCAGTCTCCCCACCTTCTCCAGATGGAATCCCAGTGGATTCCCGGTGACCATGAGCTTCTACAAACATGTCTCCGGTATGTGGGGACCAGGACTATTTCTCCAAACTGTGCAGCTGCATAAGCGACCTTTCCTGATATACAAAAAAACCTCTCAGGAATGGCTCCTCCACCCCTGAATGGCCATGATCCCAGAAGCACACAAACCAATCTCAGAACGCAGCAGCTGCTGGTAGAAATGGCCCCTGGACTGTGAACTAAGCTACGGCCCCATGTCACTCTGGGAGAGGAAGGATTTTTGTCCCTCAGCCGTTTCCCCTTTGTGGCAGCGTTGGCAACCGCCACCTTTCAGTGCCAATTGGACAGAGAGGTAGGAGCTTGCAGTGATGGGGCGCACTGGAAATCTTGCAATGGGTGGGGGGCGGAATTGGTCCTGCTCCCCGCCCAATCAGAGACCTCAAGCAGCCACCCACAAATGGCTCCTTTGCTCCTGAATGGTCGTGGTCCCAGAGGCACACAAACCAATTTTGAAACCCAGTGGCTGTAGGCAGAAATACCTCTGGACTTAATTACTGAAATACCAGAATTCCAAAATTGTGTGGCCACTGTCGCAGCTGTGAGACATCATATGCTCCTCATTATCAGCAATAGAAAACAAATTATCTAATGATGCCTTTTCGGCAGGTCTGATTGTTGGGGGAAAATTCCAAATAATAATAGTGGATTTTCTGTCGAAAATTGAATGTAATCAAAGTAAAGAGAGTAAAGTGAAAATCATCTGCCTCACAGGCAGGGTAGGTGGAACTGGGGTTCTTGGTGGTGGAACTTGTGCATTGGTGAAGAGATGGGTGTTTTATCATTGTATGACTGAGACTTAAACCTGAAAACTTTGTAACTGTTCTCACAGTGATTCGTTAAAAAAAAAAGTGTGTTCTTTAAAATCACAACTCTTTATTGGGGAGAGAAGATGTTATACAGCTATATCTGTAGTTTTAACTAAATTTTGTGAGTTAAGTCTCATACCTTACCTCATAAAAACCTATAGTTTAACTCTTAGTGCCAATATGGAAATATTGGCAAAGTCTCCAAAGTCAGAACCCATCTGAGAAAGAAGCATCAACCTATTATTTTCCTCTTCTATATCCACCCACTTTTCTCACAAGATATTTATTTCTAGGACACTGAACTTATATTATAAGTAAATATTGCCTTTCTCCTCTCCTTATGTCTTTTGAATAATTTACTTTAAAACAATGTCCTTTTTGTATAGACACAAGAAGACAATATTATGCTTTTATAACTTGGGATTTATTTGGCTTCAAATATTATTCATTCCCGGGCATCTACTTTCTCCACTTAAGCCTCAGTTGCCCTCAGTTCCTAGAAGCCCAAAAGCAGGGTCCCAACAAAAGACGGGATGGATCCAGGGCAAACGGTGAGTTATGTGCTACCCTGGCATCAAGATGGGCCTGGCCAAAGTGCCTAAGTCTTAACTATAAGAGCTTGGTCATGGACAAATGCTGTCATGATCCAAAAGTAATGAGGAGACTAGGAACCTGCTAGGGATAGGAAAGACTAATCTGGCCTGAGCACTGTAGTCTGAGATCGAAATGGCCCCAGGAGAGCAATTCTATAAGCTTAATGCATTTCTTATTGTATCCATACAAAATGATTAATATTATGAATGCTTATATATTTGTTGGATGAGGAGAGGAGAAACACACTCATGGGACTCCGCCTTTGGGTGGATCCTCCAGCTGAAACAGAATCAGTCCTAGGAGAAGCATCCCCTGAGGGAAAGGAACCTTACCCCTTATTGATTGCGACCACACCTATGGGTAAGCCCTCATTTATTAGGGGGGATTTAACTAAGCTGTAAGAGTGGGTTAGGGAGGGTGAGATGGAGAGTCGGGAGAGAAGCAGAAGAGAGAATGAAATAAATTGATTGAGCCACCAGTTTGGCCTTCTTCCTTCCGTTGCCTGCTCTTGACCAACAGCCACACACAGAAGTTCCAGAGCACTGAACACAGGCAGTGAGACAGAGCCACTCAGAGAGCCCGCGAGTGCACATGCCCGTTGGCGTGCTTTAGTTACAAATAAGAATTTGTAAAAAATTTACAATTTACAGAGACATTTATGTGGACAGAAATCTAAGATTGCTTTATGCAATAGCACTGTTACCACGAAGAGCAGTCACCCTTTTGTGGCTCTCTTAGACATCAGCCTTGCCTATACCAGCTCTTCCTTGCAATAGGTTCTAGATAAGGAAAATATGATTAAATATTTTTTGTTATCACACTTTATGATTTTATTACGGTAATATGAGAATTTTTTATTTTCCAGGAATCCATTTGATCATACCTGTAGAGGACCAGGCCAGCTTTGCCAAATCATCCTAGTGGCATCTGAGTAAATCAGTATGCTCTTGCTGTCACTTTCTAAGGCACTTTCTTATTGTTCTCATACTTACAGCTAGGGCCTCCTTTCCTTTGGTACATATTTTAATATTATCAATTATAACCTTCAACATCAACCCAATTAGACTATATGGGGTTCTGGGGACCAAACCTGGGTTGTCCACATACAAGACAAACTCCTTACCCGTTGTACTATTGCTCCAGCAACAGTTGTTTATTATTTATTTATTTATTTATTTTCCCCTATCACTTCCTCCCCTCGTCTTTCCCTGTCCCTCTCCCCCTTGGTAACCTCAGTTCTGCTGTATGAGTCCAAAGGTTTCTTTCTATGGCCTTTGTTCATTCCCTTTCATCTTATACTGCATAGAGTGAAATTGTCTGGCATACTCATATACCAAGAGTAGCACCCCACGTTTGATGGGGTATAAGGTTGAAGACAATCAATCTTGATAAATATATATTTTTTACATATATATGTACTTAAACATATATATTAGCAATTGTTCAGACGAGCCATATGCATGAAGGAACCGGCAGAGGAATCCAGGCATGTGGGACCTGGGGCCAAGATCTCCAGGGCTGCTCGGATCAGGGCTAGGCCTCTTCTACCCAGATCCCCCATTTTCCAGTAGCTAAGCAGTCATACCTAGAAACTGCCCCCTGGCGCCATGTAATCCCATCAATGACCAACATCCAGAGACTATAAAACCAAGCTCCCGGAAGCGGCCGCATGACATCTAATAGCCTAGTTCTCCCTCTTGGAGAACCTGACAAGCTACCAAGAGTCTCTTGCCCACTCAGGAGAGCCTGGCAAGCTACCCATGGCGTATTCAATATGCCAAAAAAAGTAACGATAGGTCTCATTCTCCTGACCCTGAAAGAGCCTCCAATCATTGTGAAAGACGAGTTAGGAGAGGCTGCCAAAATATCAGGGCTGAGTGTAATAGAGACATTACTGGTGCCTGCTCGAGTAAATCAATGAACAATGGGATGACAGTGACAGTGATAATCCTCAACATCAAAAATAACTCATATACTTGCCCTCCACTGAGACTTAAGTGCAGCGGCCACACGTGTGCGGCCTTTCTGCGGCTGCACGAGCATGATCCCAGAGGCCAGCTAAACTACTTTGGGCAACAGCAGCTTCTTGTAGAAATGACTCTAGACTGTGAACTGAGCCACTGCCCCATGCTGCACCAGGAGGGGAAGGGCTTTTCTCTCTCAGCTTTTCCATTTTATGAGCACCACAAAAGGGAAGTAAAAGCTTGCAATGATGCAAATTCTGACAGAAATTTCCCTGACTTAGTTACTAAAATATAGAAATCCAAAACTGACGACCTCATAACTCTTAATTGTCAGCAATGGAAAACATTATCAAATAGTTCCTTTTCAACAGGTCTGACTTTGGGGGGGAAACTCCAAACAATAATAGTGAGCTTTTTGTTGAAATATTGAATGTAATCAAAATAAAGTGAAATCTATCAGCTACACAGGCTGGGGGGAGATGGGAGGAGGGAGGTATATTGGGGCTCCTGGTGGTGGAATATGTGCACTGGTGAAGGAATAGGTGTTGATCATTGTATAACAGAGATTTAAGCCTGAAAGCTCTGTAACTTTCCACATGGTGAGTCAATAAAAATAAATAAATAAATAAATAAACAAATAAAGATAAACTTTGACTTAAAAAAATAACTCACATAATTTCTCTTGCATCCTCCAACCAAAAAAAAAAAAACAAAATATTTCTCTGTTTCATCAGAAATGCTTTTCTAAGGTAAGGTGCTGTCCTTATATGAATCCAACTGTTGGATAACATTGTATTGTCCTTGCTCCTCCTGCAAGGAGCTTAGGTTTATTGAGTTACTCCCACAACAGTACCCCTGAGGCACACCAATTCCATCAAAAACTAATAATCCTATATTGCTTTCTCTTTCCTTTGTGTCATTTGTATGGTTTGTTTAGCAATGTCCTTTTGTATAGACATAGAGAGACAGTTGATGCTATGCTTTTGTAACATGGGAGTTAGTTGACTCTGAAATAATATTTACTCCTAGACATACATCATATTTACCTGACTTAAGCCTCAGTTGCCCATAGTTTCTAGAACTCCAAAAGAAGCATCCCAACAAAGGGACTATATGGACCTAGGGCAAGCTGTAAACTACCCTGGCATCGAATGGGGACAAGCTTAATACTCTCTATGTCTATCCACTTATAGGCAAAATTCATTACTACATCTCTCCTAACAGCTACATAGTATTCCATTGTGTAGATGTACCAAAGTTTATTTAACCAATTGTCTGTTTTCGGGCACTTGGGTTGTTTCCAGATTGGGGGTATATACTGGGGATATTGGTGGTGGGAGATGTGCACTAGTGGAGGGATGGGTGTTTGATCATTGTGTGATTGTAACACAGACATGAAAACTTGTAACTATATCTCACGGTGAATCAATAAAATTTTTTTAAAAAGAAAAAATAAAGAGGACAAGCTGAGCACCACAAGTATAATAAGTTAAGAGCATGATCATGGAACAAACTCTGTCATGACCCAAAAAGTAACTGAATAAGGACCCTGCTGGGGTTAAGAAAGAGTAACTTGGCCTGAGGACTGTGGTCTGAAATATATAGAGAGATGTTCCCAGGAAGAGCCAACCTCTAAGCTTAATATATCTCTTACCATGTTCATACAAAATGACTAAGAAATATTATAAGAAGTATTATAAGAAATAGGACTGGGGCGATAGCACAGCGGGTAGGGTGTTTCCCTTGCACATGGCCGACCTGGGTTTGATTCCTTCGTCCCTCTCAGAAAGCCCAGCGAGTTACCGAAAGTACCCCGCCTGCATGGCAGAGCCTGGCAAGCTACCTGTGGCATATTCTATATGCCAAAAACAGTAACTACAAGTGTCACAATGGAGACGTTCCTGGTGCCCAGTTGAGCAAATCAATGAACAACGGGACGACAATGCTACAGTGCTACAGTGCATTATAAGAAATATTATAAGATATTATATTATAAGAAGTAAATTTACTTCTTATAAGTAATATTATAATATAATATTTCTTACTATAATATTACTTATAAGGAGTAAATTTACTATGAAAATTTTATGTTAGAAATATTATAAGAAGTAAATTTACTATGACTGTTTAAATGAATTACTAGCTGAGGAAAGGATAAAGCAATACACCCTGGATGGAATCTCACCCTTGGGTGGATCTCCTAGTAATCTGGAGTGCTGAGCCCTTAGTTGAAATTTTGTCCTTGAGTTAATCCCCTATAACTTCCCCTGAAGGAGTGGCTTTACCTCTGTTTGTTGTTATGACATTGTTCAACCCCACCTATGTGTACCCCCACCCTTCATGAATTCTGTATACCTATGTTCCAAGGGATATAACGAAGTACAGGACTTTGAGGTCTAGGAGAAGACTAGGATGATGGAACTATGATGACTGGGACTACAACCAAAACTACAACTATGATTGTGCTTTAAGGGGAGAGATCGAACTATGCTGGGGAGGAGAAAGAAATATACTGACTGGGGCCCTGTCCCTCCATTCCCCAGGCCCTTTGTCCGTCTGTTTCTGAGGGGGGCGGCCAAGGTAATGTTTCTCTGCCACTGAATGCTCTCGACCCCTGGGTGCCCACGCCTTTCTTTTGGAAAACTCACAGCCAACTTAATTTGATCCCCAGTACCCCCACTTAGTAACCCAAGCACCAGGGTTAATTCTTGATCACAGAGTCAGGAAGAAGCAACTAGTACCACTGGGTGTGGTTCAAAAACAAACAAATAAATAAATAAATAAATAAATGAGAAAAAGAAATACTATTCTCATGAAATAGCTGGAAAAGACCGATTCTGATCTTTTAAATGGAGTAAAAGTAGTAGGAGTGAAAAAGCACAGCTTCTAAAAACAGTTCTGACCCCGACAGTATAAATGTGGGCAAATTAATTCTGGCTGAATTTGAGTCTTTTTTGTTTCTGAAATGCAGTGTGGTATTAAATACTCTTTAGGACTCTAAATGCAATAAAGCTGGATGGTTAGATACTGAGGTTCTGAAGTGTGCCAAAGAACTTAAAGTTACTTGACAATTTGGCTTTTGAACACCTTTGTAACTCTAAGAGCACAAGACCTTTTGCCTGGACCATGCAATATACTTTGACTATTATTCTTATTTCTACTTTTGTGTTACCACAATTATTTTATATATAAAGTCTAGAGTGATGCCAAAGACCAAGGAGATCCTTTGAGGTCATTTTCAATTGAATTTAGAATAAAAGCCCGACACCTACCAGCTGTAATTTTGTCTTTGCCTACATCAACCAGCCCCACCTTTGCCAAATCATCAAAACCCACCTTTCTGTGATAGCCACTCATGCCAAACTAAACTTCCGACTTACAGAGATGTGAATTAATTAAAACTTGTGCTTTTAAGCCAAAATGGGAGTTGTTTATTGTTCACATTAGTACTAGAATAATAATACAAGTGACAGAACTCAACTAGGAGGACCTCATGAGGAAAGAGATACCAGTCTTTTTTCCATACATTCACCTAAGTTCATCTCTTATAACCTTTTATCTTTCTATCAACTAACAATGTTTAGATTAAAAAATATTTCCAGCCTCGCTCTCTGGCTTCAGGTGGAAAAAGGTGACGATCCACTGCCTTTTCTCCATGGCAGCTCAGGGGCCTCCATCTTCCAGAGGTCAATGGACAGACAGGTCTGGGCCCACAGTGACGAGGCGTGCGGGGCCTCGTGGGATGGGGGTAGGATGACCCTTTCCTCCCTAGCCCCTACAAGACCCCACGTCACTGCCCATGAATGGCCTCTCTGGTTCTTGAGCAAGTTGCTTAGTGGCCATGATCCCAGAGACTGAGAAACAAATCTCGGAACCCAGTGACTTTTGGTAGAAATCCCTTCAGATTTAATTATAAAAATTCCACTAGGTGTTCCCTTCTCTATCTCAGCTGGCCGTGCGACATCATGTGCTATTCATAATCAGCAATAGAGGGGCTGGAGTGATAGCACAGCGGGAAGGGTGTTTGCCTTGCAGGCGGCTGACCCGGGTTCGATTCCCAGCATCCCATATGGTCCCCTGAGCACCACCAGGGATAATTCCTGAGTGCAGAGCCAGGAGTGACCCCTCTGCATCGCCAGGTGTGACCCAAAATTTTTTTTAAAAATCAGCAATAGAAAACAAAATGTCTAATGTTGCCCTTTTTTGGCAGATCTAAGTGTTGGGGGAAAATCTCCAATGACAATGATGGGTCTGGTGTTGAAATATTGAATGTAATCAGAGTAGAGAGAGAATAATGTGGAAATCATCTGCCAGACAGGTAGGGGGAAGGTGTGGGAAGGGGGGTATACTTGGGTTTTTGGTGGTAGAAAATGTGCACTGGTGAAGGGATAGGTGTTTTATCATTGTATGACCAACACTTAAACCCAAAAGCTTTGTAACTGCTCTCACAGTGATTCAATAAATAAATTTTTAAAAATATATATTTCCAACCTCTGGGTGAACATCAGCTGACATCACTGACAATGACTGACATCACAGTCAGCAGGCCAGAAAGGTAGCATAGTAGGTTGGACGTTTGCCTAGATTTTGGTAAATCTGGGTTCAATCTCCAGCACCACATATGGCTCCCCAAGCACCACCAAGAGTGATCCCTGCAGGCCACCGAGATGTGATCCCAGGGGCCGCACATGTGCGGCCTCTCCGCAGCTGCACAAGCATGACTTCAGAGGCCAGCTAAACTACTTTTGGTATGGGCAGCTCCTTGTAGAATGTCTCCAGACTGAGAACTAAGCCCCAGCCCCATGCCTGCCCAGGAGGGGAAAGGTATTTCTCTCTCTTGCCTCTTCCTTGCCGGGGGTGAAGGGCGTGGGGACTGCCATATTATGACGACCACAGCTGAGAGTTACAAGCTTGCAATGATCCAATATCTGGAAGAAATCTCCCTAGACTAAGTTGCTAAAATACAGAAATCCAAAACCGCACAGCCGCAACCTCATATCTCTTCACAACAGGTCTGACTCTAGTGGGGAACTCCTACCAATAATAGTGAGGTTTTTGTTGAAATATTGAATGTAACCAAAGTAAAGAGAAAGTAAAGTGAAATTTATCAGTTACGGGGGTGGTGAGGGGGGCAGGATGAGAGATGTACTGGGGTTGGCTTTTTTTTTTTTTGGTGGTGGTGGAATATGGACACTGGTGAAGGGATGGTTGTTTCAGCATTGTATAACTGAGACTTAAACCTGAAAGCATTGTAATTTTCCACATGGTGATTCAATAAAATAATTTTTTATTAAAAAAAGAAGAGTGATCCCTGCATTCAGAACCAGAAGCATTCAGACACAAAACAAAAATCAAGCAAAAAACAAACAAAAAACAAACATCTCATTCAGACTCTAGATATAACATTTAGTTTCTGTTTGCTTTCAGTTTTTTAATTAGGGTAATACTGGTTTAAAGAACATAAATACAAATTTTAGAGGTACAATATACTACCAAGATATCAAGTCTGTCATGTACTTCTGATCCACACTTGAAGGTACAGAGGTGGAAACATTAATCATAACCAGGACCTTGAAATTACAAAATGGAAGGAACTGGAAGAGGGTATTTAAGTATAGTAGAAGAGGAAGGGACACAAAGTTGTTGGTGTAAGGTAGGTATGAGGGTATAGTAACAGACATTTTTTAGGCACACTGGAAGTGAAATTAAAATGATATTCTTGAGAGCCTAAAGCCAAGAGGGGAAGAATTCAAACAGTAAAAATGCACTTAGAACTGCCTCTGAAAGAGCTTGCACTGAGGACATTGTATGGGAAAATTATTGCCAAATTGGCAGGAGTTAGAGCACTCCAGAATTGGCTGGTCCAACATTCTCATTTTATCAATGAGTAAAACAAGACCAGAGAACAAGGCATGTCACACAACCATTAGTCTTTTTCACTTATGACATTCTGTTCAAATATCTCCTGTTTTATAGAACTATAAAAAACCATGGGGAAATTCTGTCTAAAGAGCCTATGTTGTAACTCTTCTGGAATTGTAAATTCTTCCTTGTCCCCCTTCTCTCTATCGTTGACTTTGGCTTATGATTCCTTCACACTAACCTATACCTGCTACTCCCATGCTGAAAAAAAACATGTGATAACTTGAGTTCTTATCAGAGTCCTCAGATAGAAATCCTTTGGACTGAAATATGTCTGAGTCCTTCTGCATTCTGTCTTAAAAAAAAAAAGATTTGTACCATGAAATTTGTGCCCAATCAACATGTATTCAATCTTTTATTCACTGGCCTGAAAACACTAGTTCTTGGCCAGGAGAGGGTAGAATGATTGTACTTCATCATACCATCACTTGCACAGCAATGGAGAGCCCCAGGCACTATTATGTGTGGCCCTGGAGAACCCTGAACCACTGGGGTGGCCCACATATCCCTAGAACTGCAAAATTTGGGCTACAGCACATCCTGAATCAATATCCCCTGTTGAGCAAAGAATTACTGTGATTCATCAGACTTCCTGAGCACAAGAAGAAAGAAAGAAAAGAAAGAAAGAAAGACAAGAAAGAAAGAAAGAAAGAAAGAAAGAAAGAAAGAAAGAAAGAGAAAGAAAAGAAAGAAAGAAAGAAAGAAAGAAAGAAAGAAAGAAAGAAAAGAAAGAAAGAAAGAAAGAAGAAGAAAGAAAGAAGGAAAGAAAAGGAAGGAAGGAAGGAAGGAAGGAAGGAAGGAAGAAGGAAGGAAGGAAGGAAGGAAGGAAGGAAGAAGGAAGGAAGAAGGAAAGGAAGGAAGAAAGGAAGGAAGGAAGGAAGGGAGGAGGGAAAGAAAAAGAAAGAAAGAAAGAAAGAAAGAAAGAAAGAAAGAAAGGAAAGAAAGAAAGAAGAAGAAGGAAGGAAGGAAGGAAGGAAGGAAGGAAGGAAGGAAGGGAAGGAAGGAAGGGAAGGGAAGGAAGGAAGGAAGGAAGGAAGGAAGGAAGGAAGGAAGGGAAGGAAGGAAGGAAGGGAGGGAGGGAGGAGGGAGGGAGGGAGGGAGGGAGGGGGAGGGAGGGAGGGAGGGAGGAAGGAAGGAGGAAGGAAGGATGATGAGGCAAAAGAGAAACAGGACTCTACAGCATTGAGGAAAGGGCTTGTTCCATGTGCAGTGTTGATCACTGGACCTTAGTTTGCCTTAGCTGGATGGACAGCAGATGAGTCTGGGAATGTTGATTGAGATTCTGCATACTCTGTTAAGGTTCGTTCTGAAGCTAATGTACACTGAGGATATATTTAAGAGGTAAAGTACAAAGAAATACTTTGTTTTTAGGAATAGTCCTCTGCTGCAATAGAGAAGACAAAATTCCCATAACCTATATAGCAACAACCATATTATCCACTAGTTATTGTATTTTATTTTGTTTTTATAAAGTTGTCACAATAATTTATTACATTCAATAATCCAACACCAATCCCGCCACCATTACACTTCCCATCACCAGTATTTCAGATTTCCCCTCCATCACACAAGCCTTCCCAAAAGCAGGTCCTAATTTACTTTGTAGTGCTTCTTATGAAAAATCCACTAAAAATGATCCCAAAAAGTTCCTTAGAGTAAAGTGTGTGAAGATTGTTGGATCTCACCTGGATCCATTAAATCCGTGTATAAGAGATTACTAACATGTTGTTACAGGTTCAGTCTTGTGTGCCAATATATATTTTTTGACCAGATCAGTTGCCCTCTACTTTACACTCCATCAAAAGTCCGTATGCTTCTCTGTACATCAGCCGCACCAAGTATGAGATGTCACTCCAGAAATTCTAAAATTGTAAATAGGGTGATACAACTGAAGGTGACTTGGAGTCTGGTGGCATCTCTGCTGCTTGTGGCTCTCTTTTGAGAGATTTATTTGTGAGTGTCTGTTCATAGTTATTAATGAGCTTATATGGCACCAGAGGCAGTCCGTGGACATGACTGCCAAGCTCCTGGAAGAACAGGGAGATGTGGGAGTTTGCCCCATTCCCACTCCATGAGAGCCTGGCATTTAGGTCACAAATCCCTCATATCTAGATTTTTCAGTAGATTCATTCCATTGTTGAGGCTTAACCTGAGGAGATCAGCCTTGAGTATGCACAATTGGGTTCTGGAGGTTTTCGGCTGCCATGGCTCTTTGGGGGCATATATGGGGGCTCACCTAACCCCTGTGGATTGTCCCAGATGAGACTCAGCCTGGCATGGTATCTGGAATATGTATAATTTTGTGCTAAAAATTATTCTCCTGAAAGGTGGAGAGAGTGAAATGGTTAGGGTGCTTGTCTTGCATGTGGCCAACCCAGACTCAATTCCTGAACCACATTGGGATTGAACCCCAAGTCCCACAAGAGTGGTTCCTGAGGACAAAGTCTAGAATTAGCTCTGAGCACAGGCAGATGTGGCCCCCCCAAAATGGTTCTCCTCAAATAGTATGAAGTATGATTTTTAAAAAAATGACCAGGGATATCACTTAGAGGTAAAACATCTGGCTCATGTGTGTGGGACCCTGGGTTCCATCCTTGACACAAAAATAACAAGATAAATTTTAAAAATGAAAATTACCCATATAATGCTGTGATACAACTCCTAGGCATTTGCCTAAAAGATATAGAAACACTAAAGTAAAGTAAAATTTATTAGTTACACAGGCGGGGAGGCTAAGGGTGGGGGGGCTAGGGGCGTGGGGGGGTTAGGGGTGTGGGGGTGCGGGGTGGAGCTATACTGGGATTCTTGGTGGTGGAATATGTGCACTGGTGAAGGGATGGGTATTCGAGCATTGTATAACTGAGATTTAAACCTGAAAACTTTGTAACTCTCCACATGGTGACTCAATAAAAAATTTTAAAAAAATTAAAAAATAAAACATACAAAAGCAAAAAAAAAAGATATAGAAACACTAATTTTAAAATATATTTTCACACTATGTCTAGAGCAACATGAGTCAGCCTAAACATAGAATCAACCTAATTATCCACTAAGAAGTGGACAAAGATACTATAGTCAATATGCCTCCGTGGATGACTACTACTCGTTAAAAAAGATGAATCTCTGCTTTGGGTAACAAAATGGATGGAATTTGAGGTGGTACTAAGCAAAATTAATAATAAAGTGGAAATCAAATAGATGGCTTCACCCTATGAGAAATATAAATAACTAAAGTAAAATATCTGACAAAAAAGATAAATAAATCAATCCCAAACTTAACAAAAATCTTGGGTTATTATCCGAAGGAAAAAAGAAGACTATGGTTGGGAAGAATTAAAAATCTTTTTGGTGGTGAAATAACACTGACACTTTGTTGGTGGGTATGAGATACATATAAAGTTATTAAACTATACTGCCTAAATTTTAAAATCTTGTAAAATAATTAAAAATTAATGAAAAGGTAATTTTTATAATATCAAGGAGTTATTAAAGGAGTCAGCAAATAGTAACATTGATATAAAAAATAGACTATGACCCTCTGCAGAAATATGTACAAAAAAGTTCTCTTTAGGTAAATAATTTTACCATTTTTCAAAGAATATATATCAGTGATAATAAAAATTTTAATGATATATACACATTACAATTCATAGCATCAATATAAATTATATCCTTAAAGATAGAAACAACACAAGTATCCATGGATACATGAATGGTTAAACAAACAGGGCATATACATACTACAATTGAGTATTATTTTGTTTAAAAACCAAGATAGTCCTAACACATACATACATATACACATACATAACACATACAGATAAACCCTGGAGAGATTATGCTAAGTAAAATAAGCCACAAAAGGAGAGATAGAGTATGATTCCATTTATATGAGGTCATTAGAATGGTCAAATTTGTAGAAACAGAGAAGGATTGTTGCCAGGGAGTGGGGGAGGAAGAAATGGTGTCTATTATTGAAATGAAAGAGAGTTTCAAATGGGGAAGATAAAAATGTTTGGGACATGCATGACTCTGATGGTTGAAACTATAATGCACATTTAGAAAGGTTTAAAATGATGCATTTTGTATTATGCACGTTTTACCATATTTTTAACAACTGGTAAAATTTAAATTTAGTTCAGAGAGATTTCTAATGTTTCACACTCACTTGTTGGTGATTGTACTGTCACTATCATTCTTTCATCCTCTGGATTCCTTCACAGCTGCATTTCTGCTCTCAACATAAGATGGCCCTCTCCTTGTTCATATGAACATGGAGATAAGTTCCTTCTATATATTCTCACTAAACTCACAATGACAAGGAAGTTAGGGAGTTCATTTAATATATTCCATATCTTTATTTGCACCAGAGACAAACTTGAGCCAACATTAGTCCATTTTGTTCTAAAGAACCATAAAAATTCCATTTTTCTTACTGTGTTTGATATATTCTAGGACTTCTTATAGAGGCACAGCCTGAGAGAAGCTCGCTCTCTCTCTCCCTCCCTCCCTCTCCCTCCCTTCCTCCCTCTCTTTCTCTCTCTCTCTCTCTCTCTCTGCTTTTTTTACCTCTGCTTCACAGAAGGTCAAGATTTAAGACATTTTCAAAAAAATAGAGAGATTATGCCTGCAGCTTGTGTCAATCTGGAGACTCAAGTTGTTGACTCTTGATACAAAACCAGATTGGGCATTTGCTCTGGAGTAGGACTCCATGAACCTAGTACCTGCTATAAAGATATCAGAAGACAAACCAACTGAAACATAGGAAGGGTTATTAGAGATATGCTTGATGAAGAATTAGTGGAAGACAGAGAATCCCACAGGTCACAGAAAGAGCCTAAACTTTGGCCAAGTAATCTGAGTTCAGTAGTCCTAACTGTAATAAAATTCACCCCCTTAAACCACCAAAGTGCTATGTTATATAGATATATTATTCAACAGTCATGATGCATAAGCAAATGAGGTTAAAGTATAAAGTTTATGACAAAATATTTGCTGTACGTGCCCACAGATAGTTGATTCCCATCCTCTAGCATGATATTAAGAATGATAACTCCTATATTTATTATTTTTTCTAAATTTATTTAAACACTGTGGGTTACAAAGTTGTTCATAAAGCAGTTTTTTTCAGGCAGTCAATATTCCAACACCAGCCCCACCACTAGTGTGACCTTCCCTCCATTATTGTCTTTTGTTTGCCACTCGCCCAAGCCTGCCCCTTAACAGGGACAAAATAATTTATTTTTTTGTTGTTGTTACAACAAAATTATACATGCGATTATCAAAAACTAATTCAGTAAAATAAAATTTGTAAAAATTACTATATTTCACAATTGTGTTATGAAGTCATTGTCTGAGGATTTCCTGATCTGTTTGATGCTAATGGAACCTTCTGTGTTATTGTTTTCATTTATTGAGCTACCCAACTACCACCATGCTCCAGGCTGCTCAGGCAATCACAAGTTAACTTCCGAGCTCACAAAGCTGTGCAGAGAAGTGAAAAAGGAAGACCTCAAAGAGAGAAGAGCAGCAGTGTTGGCCGATGTGGCAGAAGCCGGAAAAGTATTTGCAATGCTCACCTGTCCTTTGCCAACTGCAAGACCAAGATGACTGCCCTCCAATGTCGCGATGGATCTATCACATCTTCCAGAAGGGCATAGACAGGATTATTCACAACTTCTACTCGGATCTCTTCGATAGCCACGTCCAACTGCCCACATACCAAATTCCGCAGGATGGATGTGTCGTTCCCAACGTCCTCCCTTCCAAAATCCGACATGTCATTTCATTGGTAAAGATGCGTAAGCACCTGGTCCAGACAAGGTCAGACCGAAACACCTGAAGAATCTACTGCCAGTACTCATCAATACACTGACTCGACTTTTCACACGCTACCTGTATAAATGCAAGTTTCTGTCCCAATGGAAAACCAGCAGGACCTTTCTGTTGTACAAGAAGGGAGACATCCACAACATCAGCAACTATCGCCCGATCTGCATGCTGTCTGTCATCTACAAGTTGTTCATTCATGTCATCCTGAATAGAATAGGCAGAACACTAGACGAAGAACAACCATGCGGGCAAGCCAGGTTCCAAAAAAAAATTCAGCTCGATTGAACATATCCACATGGTGACCAAGCTCATTGAAGTTTTACAAGAGTTCAAGATGCCACTCTGTCTAACGTTCAACAATTTAAAGAAGGCCTTTGATTCTGTTGAGACTGAAGTGGTCATCAAACAGGGCATTCAAACTCAATACATCATGAGCTGTATTACAGATTCACCACCAGGATCTCACCATGCTACAAGAAAGTGACCATCAACGTAAAGAGAGGGGTGCGGCAGGGTGATACCATTTCACCAAAACCCTTCAGTGCCACCCTCAAGAATGTCATGCGACAACTGGAATGGGAAGGAATGGGAGTGAAGATAGACGGTCGGCAACTTCACCACCTTCGCTTCCCTGATGACATCATTCTAATAACACCAAACATTTGCTAAGCGACACAAATACTGACCAACTTTGACCGCGAGTGTAGAAAGGTCTGACTGCAGCTGAATCTCACCAAGACAATGTTCATGAAAAACGAACTAGTCCCTAACATTCCATTTGCTCTCAATGGAACGAACATCTCCAAATGCAGCAGCTCTGTGTACCTGGATTGAGAACTTAACATGAGGAACATCTTGGCGCCAGAACTGCGCAGGAGGAAGAGAGCAGCGTGAAACACCTTCAAGAGTTAAAGAAGTTGTTAAGAGAACAAAGAACTTTCAGCTCCAGGCATATCTTTTCTTTTTTTTTTAATTTTAATGAATCACCGTGAGATTTCATGTTTGGGTTACAATCTCACAATGATCCAACACCCATCTTTCCACCAGTGCACATTCCCCACCACCAATATCCCAGGTATACCCCCCCTTTCCCACGCCCCCTGCCTCTATGGCAGACAATATTCCCCATACTCTCTAATTTTGGGCATTATAGCTTGCAACACAGACACTGAGAGGTCATCATGTTTGTTCCATTATCTACTTTCGGCAGGCATCTCCCATCCCAACTAGTTCCTCCAGCCATCTTTTAAGTGATCCCTTCTCTATTCCATCTGCCTTCTCCCCTCCACTTATGAAGCACATCTTTTTGACTCCACCATTCTTCCTGCACTAACATATGCCTAAGAGATCTGGGCCCTACAAAAACAAGAGAACACTATTCAGGAATCTCAAAGAGGAGTCGAAAGAGCAATGCATGGAATATTACATTTCACTCAAGTGAGGGAAGGAATCCAGAGTTCTAACCTCCGCCGACGATCAAGAATCGCGGATGCTGTCTCATTTGCCAAGTCATCGAAAATCAGATGGGCCAGAAATGTAATGCGATTTAGAGATGACCGCTGGACTAGAGCGGTTACCAACTGGTTTCCACGGGACATCATACGAGATGGTCAGACACTTCTTCGTCAAAACCCTCAACAAATGGTTTGTGGCTCTTCGTATTCCTGGAGCGAGCAGATGCCATTGGACTGCACTAGCATGAGACAGGGGCAAATGGAGACATTACTGGCACCCGGTCGAGCAAATCAAACATCAACAGGATGACAAGTGATACTGATTGAGCTTAGTGGGCTTCTATGCTACTTTCCCATCTAATTTTCTGTCCTCCTACTAGACTGTCAATATCGGAATTTTGGAATTTAAGGGATTGGGCAGCTGGCCATGTATGTAACCTCATACTCTAGGTGGTCCAGGAGCTGTAGAACTCACATGATACTTGGCTCACCTCTGTCCACTGGAGTCTCAGAGTTTTCAGGCCTAAGACTGGTATACCTTAGAATTTCATCAGCTTGGTCTCTCTTCTGAGATTGGTAATGAATCTGTAAAGCTGAGATGTTCGTAAGGCGAAGCTGTGGGATGTGGGTATGGCTACTGGGGCTAATAGAATAGGGTTGGGGGCAGACGCTGTTCATCCCCACTCCAAGAAGGCCCCAGAGTTTTCAGCCCAAGAACTGGTATACCTGTGAGCTTCATCAGAGTGACATCTCTTCCAAGATTAGTCCAACTTCTAAATTTCTGTACTGGTTTTTCTTCATCCTGTGTGTATGCTCTTATCCTGCCAGCAAGCATTGCACACATTTTTTTCCCCCTTGCACACCAGCATCTTTTCAAATGCCTACTGTGTGCAAGATATGACTTCATGTTTTGGGTTTATTGTAGCCTTTACTACTGGCATTTAAATTGGGGAATTACCTGTGAATCCTTCCAAATCCCTCCTGTTCTCTCAGGTATGAGGCCATAATTTTTAATTTATTGGTAATTTTACAAACTCCTGAAGATATGACTTTCTTTGCCTGTCGAGAGGGATGTCCTCAAGGAGAAGACCACTTTGTCATCTTTCTCACAGTTTTGTGAGAAACTCTGGCAAGGTAGTGCTGCTTTCAGGCTTCCTAGAGCTATTCTTTTCAAAACTTATTCCTAAGTACACTTGAATTTGAAGTCTTAGTGCTAAGCACCAGTCTCAATTATCAAATGAAGGGCGGAAAGTAAAGCGGGAGAATTGTCATGGTGTTAGTAATTATACAAAATTATAATTTAATGCTTTTTATGATTTCAATTTTCCATTAAAGAATGTCTTACATGATTTTTTTAGACTAAAATAATTTTTTAAGAAAAAAACTCTACCAAAAAAGTATTATTTTCTATTTGAGGAGTGGGAGTGAATCATTAGATGATCTTAACTTCCCATTATGTCATATAATCAGTGATTGTCCTCCAAGGATGTAAGTTAAAGAAAATCTTTGAGATGATTTGGATTAGAGGTGGTGAACTTAAATTTCTTTCTCAGGAAGGGAAGGTAAATGAGTAATATCAATCAAAAGAGTGAAATGAGGGTCCAGTATTCATCTAAAGGTGAAGCTGCTACAAAGAGGTCCCAAGGTTGATGTCCTCTGTCATAACATGTCTCTAATGCTTCTGATTTTGATTTTTGGGCAATTATGTTTTAAATATAATGTGAGCACTAAATACAAGTGTTTCAAAAATATTGCATAGGTCAAATAGAGCATGTCAACATAACCCAGGCATCATCAGCTTGCAATTTCCTGCTTTATCATAACCCATAATTTTTTAGAGTTTCAGGAAATATAAATAAATTGTTCAAAGTTTATTGTTAGCAAGCCGACCTGGAAGAAATGGAATCAGAACTTATTTCAGAGGCTGATTCACATCTGTCCACTCCGTCTCAATTGTGTGGAGCAAATGATTTCTTCTCTACATTTGAAAAGAAAGGTGAAAGAAGAGGAAGATGACAATGGAATGCATTTAGAATAGGGGTGGGGAGCAAAATCTTTCTCAAAATTTCATTAAATAAGCACTGTATTGCTAAAGAAGTGCAACCTGTTTACCCTGTATGAGTCAGAGAAAACTGTGAGAAAGATGACAAAGTAGTCTTCTTCTTGGATACAACCCTCTCTATAGGGGAAGAAAGTCCTATATGTTCAGGAATTTGTAAAATTACCAAATAATACCAGAAATTAAAAGCAAAAAGATTAGAGGAGCGAGGTAGAGAATTTAACACAGAAGACTAGTCACAATAGTTTTCAAGCCTAAGGAAGAGTGAAAAAGGAGAAAAATGGATTGATAAATAAAAAAGAGAACAGTATTCTCTGGAGTGTGGAATCCAAACCACATAATCTAAAGGAAAGGGAAAATTATCATAAAATCATCTCAATGGGTGGCATTTTAATAAATCATATAAAGAATAATTATATATTTATTATGTTAAATGACACATTGAGTAGAGTTTTATACATAAACTCTTGTGGTCTGAAAATTATCAGCACATGATAATTGAAAAGTAAAAAAAAAATAAAATAGACATTGGCTTACTATTTAAAAACATAGGCAAACAGATGTATAGCGCACTGTTGCAGAATCCCTTCTGTCATACAAAGTGCTGGAACCCATGCCCATTGATTCACACACGTAAGTATGGCAAGCTCCAGTTTTGTATTTGAAGAAGAGGCATTCCTCTCCCGTTTTCTTGTCTTTGAAAATATTGAAGAATATAAAAGCCTCTTTGGGAGAGATAGCATTGAATGGAACTCACAACATGTCATGGCTGACATGTTTTGAGGATTTCAGACTTTATAACCAAACTCTTGATGTATGATTTCTCTCTCCCTTACTGAATACTCTTGAGCAGGTTACTTACCTCCCCTGTGCTTCCATTTTATTCTTATAAAATGGAACTCACACCAAAGTACCTTATGGAATTGTTGAGAGGACTAAAAGTATGACATTATCAAAATCCTCTAGACCAGGTCCTGTTACCTGATGAACACTTAATGTATTCAGCATCATAATTACAAATGTAATTGGACTTACTGCTTTTGAAAGCCCCTTTCAATGCTAGAATAATATGATAAATCATTAAATCTATAATTCTGATTGGGCAGACAGTTGAAATTGGGGTAGAAGGATGAGAAAAGTAAAAACTTAAAAGCAAACAAGTTATCAGTTATCCACTTGGTTGATATGAGAGACCTAGAAAACATTATGATTCCTGCTTTCTATGAGTTTCTAGTTTTTCCTTTTGAACAACTGAGAGGTGTTTACATAAGCAAGCAATAGAGAAGTGAATGGAAAGGGAAGAAAAGAGAAAAGAGGAAGGGATAGGAGAGCAGTGATAAAATAATTTCATATTTGAAGTATCAGAACCCATTGTTCACTTTGTCAGCTATTTTGTTCTGTGAGCATGCTCTATATATACAAAGTTGTCTTATAGGAAGGGATCCATAAAGGATATGGAGCATGTAAGAAAATTGGGAGGAAGAAAGGTGAAGAAGAAAGGAGGTCAAAATAGTGTCAATACCTTATCTTCTCTGATATTAAGTCCTGCCATAACCCCCCTACTATCTGCCTGTCCTATTCTCATTATCCTAACCCAGTCTCCTCCATGTTGCACAGCAGAAGGTTTTAGACATGGGAGTTCATGTCAATCCACTGCTTCCTTAGAGCTAGCATGGCTGAAACCATATGATCATGGATTATTGCTCCTGACTCACTTATTGCTACTCTGCCCCTCATCTCTGAACTTCTTTTCATTTCTTGAACCTCTCATTGTCTTACCCCCAGATTTTCAGAATTCTACCACCTCCCTAAAGATAGCAGGCTTCCCCTGATACAGCCTGGCTGATTCACACTTGGCACACCTCTTAAGTGTCACCTTCTCAAGGAAAAAAGAAAGGAAGGAAAGAAAGGAAAGAAAGAAAGAAAGAAAGAAAGAAAGAAAGAAAGAAAGAAAGAAAGAAAGAAAGAAAGAAAGAAAGAAAGAAAGAAAGAAAGAAAGAAAGAAAGAAAGAAAGAAAGAAAGAAAGAAAGAAAGAAAGGAAGAAAGGAAGGTAGGAAGGAAGGAAGAAGAGAGAGAGAGAGAAAGAAAGAAGAAGAAAGAAGAAGAAGAAAGAAAGAAAGAAAGAAAGAAAGAAAGAAAGAAAGAAAGAAAGAAAGAAAGAAGAAAGAAAGAAAGAAAGAAAGAAAGAAAGAAAGAAGAAAGGGAGAAAGAAAGAAAGAAAGAGAGAAAGAAAGAAAGAAAGAAAGAAGAAAGAAAGAAAGAAAGAAAGAAAGAAAGAAAGAAAGAAAGAAGGAAGAAAGAAATAAAGAGAGAGAGAAAGAAAGAAAGAAAGAAAGAAAGAAAGAAGAAGAAAGAAAGAAAGAAAGAAAGAAAGAAAGAAAGAAAGAAAGAAAGAAAGAAAGAAAGAAAGAAAGAAAGAAAGAAAGAAAGAAGGAAGAAAAAGGAAGGAAGGAAGGAAGGAAGGAAGGAAGGAAGGAAGGAAGGAAGGAAGGAAGGAAGGAAGGAAGGAAGGAAGGAAATAAAAATGAGACCAAGACAGAAATAGGCAGATGCCTTCAGATCTTGATTAGATGACCCTTCTCTGAGACTTCTCTGTGCTGAACACCCATATTGAATCATCTTTACAGGTATCCCTTCTCTATACTCAACACTAAGCTACAAAAAATAACCTATAATGATTGTCCTGTTCCCACCTAATTCCAGCACGTCCCACAATCTTAACAGAGTTCCTGCTTTGTAAATGTTTCATAATGTCATGTCCCTCCTTCTAGGAATGATGACTGAAGACCACATCAGCTCAGGCTACCATTCTCTTTGGAGGAGCCACCAGTGTGCCCAGTTACAAGTTTCTAAGAGTGAGTCTAATTCCCTTCCACTAGGCCTCCCTCTTACTTCTCTCCCTGTATCATCTCCCATCCATTCCCCTCAGTTCTGGAATTAGTCTTCACTTTATTAGACTTGTGTGCACTTTGAAGCCGTGACTACACATGGCCACACAAACTCTGGCATCCAGGCTCCAATCATCCAGATCCTTGGTGACCTGACAACAAAACATCTGGGCAACTGACTCATCTTGGTTTTCTTTTCATCCACATGGTTTGGCACTACTTAGGCACTGCCTGAAGGTCGGGCACTGAATCCCTGATGCCGTGACAATTTTCCTCTGGTCTCTTGAAATCATCAAGGGCTTGTATACATGGGCAAGGCGTTTTTAATCAGGGAACAGCTGGTTGTGGTGGGGGATCTATTTGTTGCACCCACTATTAATTAGTAACATTTTAGAAAGCAGAACAAGCCAAGGGAAAAAGGAAGGTTTACAACTGGGAGGGAGAATTACAGGCCATATGTAAAAGCTCTGGGCAATGACTGTTGGATTAACATAGCATGACTAAAGATTCTCAGGTAAAAGACAATTATTTCTCCTCTATGGCTTAGAGTGTGGAGCCATGTGAAGCCATGATCAAGGTTTCAGGGAAGGTGGCTTTAGACTTTGTTCTTTCAACAAGATGGACAGATTTTGGTGATGTTCTTTGCTTGTTGACTTTCAACAAACACACACTCATCACCTATATGTTACCGGCCAGAACCCAAGCAAGGCATGGGGTGAGCTGTTATCAAACTGGGCTCTTGATCTCAAGGAGATTGGCGAGCCATTCAAATGAAGAGGCTGCAGGAGAAAAGAAGCTCAAGGAGGAGAAGTGACCCCATGAAAGTCAGCTGTGTAGATAAAAAAAAAAAATTCTTGGGAAATATCTCTTGTACTTTGGTCAGAATATAAACTTTAACTTATGGAGAATTTCACTCTGAAGCCGTTGTACCATAATGAAGAGTTTTCTCTTCCCTTTTGGTAGCCTCTCCTCACACCTTCTTTTTTGGCAGAGAGATTTTGGGGTCTCTAGGTAGGAATTTGAGAAGCTGAAACACTGGTGTAGCTGGTACAGCACTTGCTTTATGCATGGCCAACGCAGGTTCAATCACCAGCGCCCCACATGGTCTTCCAGAGTACTGCAGGAGTGACCCCTGAGTGCCAAGAGTAAGTCTTAAACACCAGTGTGGCCTCCCTCCCACACACACACACACACAAAAAAAAAATTAAAATGCAGTCGGAGGCCATGCAGGGCGGTGGGGGGGGGGGGGGCAGGGAAGGATGATGCGGGCTGAATGTAGACTAAAGACTGAACACAGTGGCCACTCAACACCTCTATTGGAACCACAACACCTAATTAGAGAGAGAGAACAGAAGGGAATGCCCTGCCACAGTGGCAGGGTGGGGTGGGGGGAGATGGGATTGGGGAGGGTGGGAGGGATGCTGGGTTTACTGGTGGTGGAGGATGGGCACTGGTGAAGGGATGGGTCCTCAATCTTTGTATGGGGGAAACATGAGCACAAAAATGTATAAATCTGTAACTGTACCCTTATGGTGATTCACTAATTAAAAATAAATAAATTAAAAATAAATAAATAAATAAAAATTTAAAAAAGGAATTTGGATGCTAGTGAAGCCAGGATACAAACTTAGCCTTAGGCAAAGATAAGAGCTGACAGATAGCCAAAAAGACAATTTTTTTCCCTCTCTCTAAACCAGTGAAAGGGTCTTCCAAACCCAAGGTCCTAGGTTAAGAGCAACATGCAGCCGTGGTCATGCCTGATGCTTGCTTGGAACCCAGGGATACTCTAGCACAGAGATCAGTGGCGGGGACACCCATTCCAATGACTCTTCTGAACTTTTAGAGATCCTGTTCCTGTATGGGGTGGCATCCTCTGCTGCAACTATTAGGGGTTCCCCACCAGGGCGTGGAGTAACATCCCCTCCTGAAACCTTTAAGGATATCTCACCATGGCATGGGATGGTGTCCCCTCCTGCAAATTTTTAGGGATCAAAAGGTCCCTTACTAAATAGCAGTCAGCCTGAGGGGGTAAGGATCAACCTGGGTGGGAGGGAGAATGTTAGGACCTCTTCTCTTTCTTTCTCTCTCAATCTCTCTCTCAATCTCTCTCTCTCTCTCTCTCTCTCTCTCTCTCTCTCTCTCTCTCTCTCTCTCTCTCTCTCTCTCTCTCTCTCTCTCTCTCTCTCTCTTCTCTCTGTCTGTCTCCTGTCTCTGTCTCTCTGTCTCTCTCCCTCCCTCTTCCTCTCCCTCCCTCCTCTCTCTCTCCCTCTCTTACTCCTCTCACTAGTCACTACTATAGCTAAGGACATAGAAATATGGGAAATTCAGTCTCCATTCCCACATATTTCCCCATTAGGGTGCACACTAAAACTGGAGGCGCGTATTATGGTATAAATGCCTTACAGGCTCCAGGAGAGCAACACTTAAGCTCCTTTCTCACCCTTCCCCCCTGGAGGAAGATAGTTACCAGCCTAGGGACTCCTTGTTATTTACATGTAAATAGATCGGTCCCTGAAGGTGGGAGGGGCACAGCCTAACTTTTAGATAAAAGCAAGCTCAGAAACTCTCTTGTGACTTTCATAGAAATGGGGGAATTGGGTGAATAATGTGGGAAACTACTTTCATCAGCTTTTTCAAATTAAATCGTTAGGTGGCCTAGTAAATAAAAATGCATGCTATTATAAAATAACTGTTTCATGTCATTTTTTAAATAGTTGATCATATAGTTGGAATAGTTTGAATGCATGATATTACAAAATAACTATTCACATTATTTTTTAAAACCCTGATCTCTAAGTCAATGTAATAATGGTTTTAAGAACAGTAAGTTTAATTTACACTTTTGACATCATTGCTTGTTTCATGGTAATCTGTGTACTAGAAATCTTCTCATACCTGAGTGCTAAAATTCTTAGTATGAAGGGCTGGAGTGATAGCACAGCGGGTAGGGCGCTTGCCTTGCACGCGGCTGACCCGGGTTCGATTCCCAGCATCCCATATGGTCCCCTGAGTACCGCCAGGGGTAATTCCTGAGTGCAGAGCCAGGAGTGACCCCTGTGCATTGCCAGGTGTGACCCAAAAAGAAAAAAAAAAAAATTCTTTGTATGAAACTCTTACCGACTAGTTTATTCTGGTAATTCATAACATGGAGCAAACTTTATTCAAACATATTATGCATAATAGGATCTTGAATTTTGAGAATCTAGACTCTGCTATTTATAAAATTGTCCTATTACCTCATGTTCAAACAGGCCTACAGAAAAGCGCTACTGGGTTGGAGCAATAGCACAGTGGGTAGGGAATTTGCCTTGCCTTGCAAGCAGCCTATGATTCCCAGCATCCCATATGGTCCCCTGAGCACCACCAGGAGTAATTCCTGAGTGCATGAGCCAGGAATAACCCCTGTGCAAAGCCGGGTGTGCAAAAAAAAAAGAAAAGAAAAGCGCTACAAAGTCTTTGTGTAATGAAAGTATTGATAAGTGCTAAAGATTTGATAAGTACTAAGGTATTGATAAAGTGCTAAAGAAAGTATTGATAAGTGCTATTTGTCATGGCAATTAGAAATTAGCAGGAAATCAAGTTTTCCAGTATGGAACTGAATGGGCTGGCCCAAACAAATAAAATTTAGTTATTTAAACTGTATGTTATTTAAAATTTAGTTAAATAAAAAGCAGCTATTTTAAAATTTAAGTCCTACAGATTTTTAGCAACACTTTTTGATTTATGGCTCACAGCAAACAGGTAGATGATATCTATTTTATTTCATTATTTCATTACTTCCTGAAATTCTTCAATACAATAGAAGGTGATGTCCCTGGGAAACCGGTGTAGAAGTTAGGACTGACTTTTCCCATTTTCTGCAAAGAGCGTTTCCTCACTCCAACCTAAGTTCACGGCTCCCAGAGAATTCAGTTGATGGGGACCAATTCAGGTGCCGACCAGGCGGACTTCAGGCACACCGTGACAGTTGCTTTGTGGGACTGATGGGACACTAGCATTCATGCTGTGTCCGTGTTCGCAGTAGACATTGCCAGTCCTAAGCCATGCCAGACATTCCCTGAGGTAGATCAAGCTTAGCTGCATGGAAGCACTCATTTCTTGAGGCTATTTCCTTTGCTCCTCACTTCACCCAAGTTATCTGCTATACTTACAATCCAATGGGGAAAACTGACATAAACCTATAAAATTGGGACAATGAAGTACATTTTGGGAGCTGGACTTTTTTTTTTTCTTTGCATTTCAGACTTGGTACTGTCACTTGTGATGTGATCTTGAGTAAATCTTATAATCTATCAGCATGACAGTAGTGATCTGAATGGATTTAATGCAGGTAACTGCAGTTTGGTAGCTGAAAATTGACTTGTCAATATTAAAGGCTACCATTAACTTCTCCCAGATTCACATAGGCTATCCTCTGTATCAGATGAGCTACTGATCACTAGAAAATTTTTAAGGAGCTAGATAACTTCCCAGATAAGCCATGTTTTAAAGGGAAATTTATTCTTGAGGTAGGTAGAGACTTGTAAATATCTATGGTCCCTCATGATAGATAAAAACCAATGAAAGTGATTCTTGTTATGGAATATTAAAAAAACTGTGTCAATTTCCAGAAGCTAACAACCCTCTGGCATTAAAGAATAATATTTTACTGATGAGACCAAGAGGGCCATAAAAACCCATAGCACGGTCCTGAACTTTACTTTCTGTTAAGAATATTTCAAACTAGATTGTCAGAGAAGATGAGATGAAGAATGAACCTTCTCTTCATTTTCCGGTGTCCTTTGATCAAGTTCCGCAGATACTTTTTCTAAAATTTCACAACTCCTTCTTCTGTCTCATCTTTTTTCCTATCACCTGATCTTAATGATTTATTTCACAGGCATATTTTTATTCCTTCTATAGGTCCTGCATTTGCTCAGGTCCCACCATGTCTCACAGGAGTCCTGGGACCTCTAGTCTTTTTATCCTCCTCCTTATCCTCTGTTATAACCCCCTTTTAAAAAAAATTGCTAGAGTGATCCTCTAAAAATATGAACTTCAACCATTTCTTATCTCCTACTAGCCTCAGAACCCAGTGCAAGTTTACCACATATCTCATTAGGTCAATTCATCTGCTTTTTGATTAATGGATCATTATTCTCAACCAACACAACTGCTTCTTACAGATCATCAGATCCTTCCACTGGCCCTTTACACATGCTGTACCCTCTGCATAAAAATGCCTCACCTTATTGGATTAATTTTGTTTCTTTCTTCCTCTTTCAGTCTTTAATCTTTAACCTCCTCACCATCATGCCTGATATGGGTTAGAATTAACTTTCTACCCTTGATCCCCGCATTATCCATATGAACCTCTTTAACTATTGTTAAAGCTTTCTTGTGCTCTTTTCTTTACAGGATTGTCATCCTTGGGCCAGAAAGATAGTAAAGTCAGTAAGTGCTTGCCTTGGGTGCAGCTGACTAGAGTTTAATCCCCTGCATCCCATATGGTCCCCTCAGCCCTCCAAGAGTGATTTCTCAGTGCAGAACCAGGAGCACCACTAGGTGTGTGTCCCCACCCCCCCGCACCCCCCTAACCCACAAAAAGCAACAAAAAAATTGTCATCCTATATCCTAGATGATGAGATCTTTGAGGGCAAAGATTATATCTCAGTTGCATGGTGTAATATTTTTAAATTATGAAATTGAAACTACTCAAACTCCTGCTTAGTATTTAAAAAAAAAAACAAGAAGAAGCAAACATATATGCTCATTCTTAGACTCTTGTATATTATAGAAGTTTCAGGCATTGAGCTTTGAGTCAGAGATAAAATCAAGCATATTTCAAGATTTACCCTCTTTTTTTCAAGTAGCTCACAATCTCCGGACAGGAACCTGCTAATTAGACTCAGTAATTAGTGTCATCATGGAAATCTGAAGAATAATCAAGTGAAGTGAGATATTTTCATTTTACAGTGCCATCTGGGGACATGGAAAACATAAATATCAGAAGACACATCATGTGCAAAGCACTCTTTCAAGCAAGAAACAACACCGTAACTATTTCTATGGGACCCAGGCCTAGACACTGGAGAAACTGCGGTTCTTAATAAAAGAATATCAACTCTGCATTTCCATGTTTAACTGATGGGCATGTGAGTAGAACCAGTACTTCCGTTTTCCTCTATGGAAGATGCTAACCACTTGGGCTTGTCCCACCAAGGACGTCATCATCATGAAAAAGGGGGATTCAAGGAAAATAACCAGCTTTCAATAGGCTACCATCTGGAGCTGTCAGATTTCTTGCCCCCAGGAAATAAAGGTGTTGTTTGGAGTTTATTAATCTAAGAAGCATATAATTACCTTAAATTTTTATCCCATTATCTGGAATGGGGATTGCAAATGCCCATGCAAAACTTGCCTAAGATTGTGACCATTTCTAGAGAAGACTATGAAGTGCAAACCAATGACTTTTCAAGGACAGGGAAAAAACTAGTAATTTTTTTAAATATCATTTTAACCTATTGACAACTATTCTCCTGCATTGTAGAGATGTCCTTAGATTGGAACCACCCAGGCCAAGGAGTTAGTAACATTTACAGGAGTACTGAAATTCCTTAAAGGATTATTGTGATTGCTAATTGGATTTATTCATCATCTGAATGAAATCTCTGGGCTTTAAAGGTCTTCCATTGGTTGAAGTGATATCTACTGGGATTGTGAGACACTGCATTGAATACTTTTATGAGATTCTAGAGATCTGCTCTTATCCTTGAGAAATCAGGCTTTGTGGACCTCCCCTTTATTCCTCTATTGTCCCATTTATAATGTGGTGATGGAGTTGTTAGATTTGTTTCTACTTCTGCCTTTCTTGGTGTGTGTTTCTCTGGACTTTATAAGTTCAACTTAAACTTACTCAGTAATGACTCTATAATAAAGCCCTAAGAAAATCTTGATGGAAATTTTCTTAGCCCATCTAAATTTCCATAGTGGTGAAATCAAGGATACCTAGTTCTAAATTCTGTGGCACTTATATGAAAAACCTATAATCAATCTTAGTGAGGACTGATGTTCATTGAAGTATTTTTAATGTTCAGAAAGATAATGATAACCATGTCAAACAGGTCTTAGAAAATATTCATCAAGCCATTATCATGACAGTGATGAAATCAAGTGCATTAAGTGCAATAGAATGGATCAGTGGATCCATTACCATGGTGGTCTAAATCAGAAATCAGAATGTTAATGTTGATAGCCATGATAATACCTATTTTTAATACTATGGTTAGAAAATTCCTAAATTTCTTCCTGGAATTTTATAACGAGTCAAGAAATAATCAGATTAACTCCATATTTGATAGAAGGGATAATGGTTGTAAAGGTATAGCATGGGTTGTGGTACTAAATGAATGTTTGGTAAAAATGGTATCAACTGTTGTCGTTTGCATGAGCCCTGTGAGATTGGTAGAAGAAGGAATCATTTGATCCATTCCGGAACCACCTTCTTACAGATATGCTTTGGAGCTTTCTGTTTCATCTTGAGCCTGTATGTTGTGTCTATAAATGGTATGAAACGATAGGGGGAAAAGTACCATGAGAAAGAGATATTTAAGTCCAGTAGTATGCCTTATCTTGGGAGACCAAGTAAACAGCATTTCATTCTTCAAATCGGAGTGTCAGCTCCTATTCAAAGATACTATTACATTGTCGAACTAATATTTAACCTCCCTGGTAACAACAACAAAAGGACAAACTTGTATTTATAAAAGATTGTGGTGACTAAGTAGGAACTTTTAAAGTCTTGATAGTGGACAAGTCAAGTTGACAAGGTCTATTTGCTAAGGGGATATCTCCGCTTCTCTGCTCGCCTGAAACAGAAGAATCGCATGATGTGATACAGAGAGAATGAGAAAAGGACAGCTCGAAATCCAGAAATTATTCACTTATTTACATCAAGTAGGAATTTCTCAACTTCTCTGTCCCTCAAGAGTATGAAATTTACGAATGAGGAGAAAAAGAAAAGAATGTTCCAATAAAAATAAAGAAGGTCATTTCTCTTTTTCCCTCATGAAATATAGACCGAGGATGAATGAATCCATTTGGATAGAATGGGATGCCTTGGAACAAATAGCTGTGGTTGGAATTGCTCCTTTAAAAGTTGTGCAACTCCCTCTATCATTGCATGGGTTTGAAGCAGTGGCAGTAGGCCGGATGCCACGTGAGACACAGACACCTAACAACACAGGCAGTGTCGTCTTAAAGCACGTACTCTGGGCTCGGCACCGTACCAAGGACTTTGGTACACTATCTCATCCTTGCCTCCCAAAGAACACTGCAAAATAGGTAATTTTAAGCCTATTTACGGATGAGGAAACAGAGACCAAAGGAGAGTTGAGGTCATTTGCCCGGGGGCATGCATCTTGGAAGTGACAGAGCCAGGAATTAAACCCCTGCTTGTCATGCTCCAAAGCCTGTTTCCAAGACACAAAACTTCTCCAGATCCTTACATCCTGCTTGGCCAGAGAGGGAGTTTACATAAGACTGCGAAGTCAGGGAGCTGCTTCTGCAGGGGATACTTTTGTGTGTGTGCAGGCACTCTGGACACAGTGAATTAAATCACTTTTATAATGACAACCTGGAGTGAAATAATGTCCCCCCACCCCTATTTTTCTCAGCTGCTGAGACTGAGGTAAAGATAGACTGACAGAAGGGCAGCAACTTAAATGTTCAAGGGAGATTTCCTCAGGAGTTGGCCTTGACATTGAACAATGAAGTAGTCAGGAGGGCTATTTTCTCCCTTCTGGTGACTAACAGTGGAGGAAGCATTAGTGTCTAAAGCACTTTGAGCATAAAGCACAAAGTCTCTTTAAACAAATGATTTACTAAACCTCTGATGAGTTGGTTACATTCTCTTTGTCAGTCCAGGTACCCTTGTCCAGAATGTAGGACTAAGAATTCTGCTTATTTCAAATGGGCATTGAGAAGATTTGATGAAAGCTCAGAAGAATTCAATATATTAACAAGCATCCTCGATATTTTGGTTATTGGAGCCAGAGCTATAATACAGAGCTGACCTGGGTTTGATCCCCAGCATCCCATATGGTCCCCCAACCCTGCTAGGAGTGATTTGTGAGTGCTGAATCAGGAGTAACCCCTGAGCATTACTGGGTGTGGCCCAAAAGAACAAACAAACAAAAAACCCAAAACATAAACACAAGATATTTGGTTTATTATGTTACCATCTTTGTCACCATCATTATCATCATTATGACTTTACTAAGCAGCAATGTATAGCTTCACTGTCCGGATTGAACAAAGTTTGCTCATAAATGAAGGTGCACATTACAGGGTTGAGGCTCATCATCTGTTAATTCTATTATCTTCAGTCAGTTGCTGAATCCATCTGAATTTCAAGCCCACTTGTCTCCAAAGTGGCCAAGAGTTTCCCTTCTTCATGCACCTTGAAAAGAGCTCCTAAATTTCAAATAAGATGATAAGACTAATTCACATAAGACTGATTCACTTTTAAGTGTTCTCTTCCTTTTAATAAGTTAAAATGAAGATGCAAATAAAATCCTTCATCGTAAAAATAGAATCCCAACAATATAGACAAAGTAGAAGTTCCCTCATTTGCTTTTCTGGGCTTCCTCAATTGCTTCTCCCAGGGTTTACCCAGTATTGTATCAGCTCAGCCCACTTCTATCACTCTTGTTAGCCTTGTACCTGATACCCAATCAGTACCTGAGAAGTATTTCTTACGTTCGTAAAAGAATGTTATATTTTTCATTTGAGGGTGGTGCTGTGAAATGGGAAAATTAGAGTAAAAGACTTAAAGAAGAATAGCTTACACTACTTGACCCATTCTGCACAGAACTCACCATTGTGTTATCACGGCCCTCATTTAATTGGAGAGAGAAAACAGAGACATGACCAGATTAAGTCTCCTACACCTGGTTTTCAGTTAAGATTCAAACCGACCTAGCAGGAGCCCAATGGGGATCATCTTCATTTAAAGTTTCATTAACTGGTTTTGCCTGAAGAAATTGAGTGACTTGTGTCAGTTAATAATCAATCAATGGGCCCATCCTCCCATTGTCTTTTTTTCTGGGATGACAGTTCTTTTTCCTCTTATCACTAAATGCTCAACATAATCACGTGGTGAACATGAAGGTTAATATTGCCTTTAGAATATATGTGTACAGTGACTTCAACAGCTTTAGAAAGGTGGCTACAGTTTGTTTGGTGGGCTGAAGGCTGACTGTCCAGAGAACTACTACTCACCTGAGCACACTTTTAACTTCAAGAGCTAGCCTATCATTTTTTTTTAGTAATTTTATTTTTTTTTATTATTTTTTATTAGTTTATTTTTAATTAGAGAGTCACCGTGAGGGTACAGTTACAGATCCATACATCTTTGTGCTCATGCTTCCCCCATACAAAGTTCAATAACCCATCCCTTCACCAGTGCCCATTCTCCACCACCCGTAAACCCAACATCCCTCCCCTCCTCCCCAGTCCCGTCTCCCCCCACCCCACCCTGCCACTATGGCAGGGAATTCCCTTTTGTTCTCTCTCTCTGATTAGGTGTTGTGGTTTGCAATAAAGGTGTTGAGTGGCCATTGTGTTCAGTCTCTAGTCTGTATTCCGCCCGCCTCACCCTTCCCCCACATGACCTCCAACCACATTTTATTTGGTGTTCCCTTCTCTGAGTTACCCAGAATGAGAGACCAGCCTCCAAGCCATGGAAACAATCTCCTGGTACTTATTTCTACTATTCTTGGGCGTTAGTCTTATAGTCTATTATTCTATATTCCACAGATGAGTGCAATCTTTCTATGTCTGTCTCTCTCTTTCTGACTCATTTCACTTAGCATGATACTTTCCATGTTGATCCACTTATATGCAAACGTCATGACCTCATTTTTTCTAACAGCTGCATAGTATTCCATTGTATAGATGTACCAGAGTTTCTTCAACCAGTCATCTGTTCTAGGGCACTCGGGTTTTTTCCAGATTCTTAGCCTATCATTTTGAACTCCATTAAACAGTAACATGGATTAACTCCAGAGTGCTGATAAGAATCAAGGAAGAATTGAATGAAGAGGTTGATGAAGGGGTGCACCATCTGGTGGTCTTAACAGGAGCACCATTGGAATCAGGATAATGATGATTAACTCTTGAAAACCCAATGTGAATTGTCAACATGGGGGAACAATTATTGGGTCACAGGCTCCTATGCCCAATCAGAAAGATC
Organism: Sorex araneus; assembly: GCF_027595985.1. Classification (NCBI taxonomy): domain Eukaryota; kingdom Metazoa; phylum Chordata; class Mammalia; order Eulipotyphla; family Soricidae; genus Sorex; species Sorex araneus. The sequence goes on along the minus strand of NC_073302.1, from coordinate 18,464,991 downwards.
ACTAGTACTAGAGAATAGGAAGGACGGTAATCCTTGAGTAAAGCTGTTTGTTTGTTTTTTTTAAAAAAAACATAATTATTGGCATTCAGACCAGGAATCGGGTTGTTATCTACCTTAAAAGTTTTTATAGCTCCAGCTTGCTTTTTAAGCCTGTGTTCTCCCTTGAACACATATCTGACTTGTTTCTCTACTTACCTATTTCCACTCTGTAGAAGTCTCTGTCTCTTTTCTTCTTCTTCTTCTTCTTCTCCTTCTCCTTCTCTCTTCTTCTTCTTCTTCTTCTTCTTCTTCTTCTTCTTCTTCTTCTTCTTCTTCTTCTTCTTCTTCTTCTTCTTCTTCTTCTTCTTCTTCTTCTTCTTCTTCTTCTCCTTCTCCTTCTCCCTTCTTCTTCTTCTTCTTCTTCTTCTTCTTCTTCTTCTTCTTCTTCTTCTTCTTCTTCTTCTTCTTCTTCTTCTTCTCCTTCTCCCTTCTTCTTCTTCTTCTTCTTCTTCTTCTTCTTCTTCTTCTTCTTCTTCTTCTTCTTCTTCTTCTTCTTCTTCTTCTTCTTCTTCTTCTTCTTCTTCTTCTTCTTCTTCTTCTTCTTCTTCTTCTTCTTCTTCTTCTCCTTTCTTTTATTATTTCTTTTTGTTGATTTACAAAGTCGTTCATAACACAGTTGTTTTAGGCATATAGTGTTCCAACACCATAAGTGTGACCTTCCTTCCATCAATATACCTCTCTTGAACATGTATGTTTCGCTCTCCCCTCACATATTTCTATATAACTTTCAGTAAAGCTTAACCTTGCTTCACACACATACACACACACACACACACACGCACGCACACACAAATTGTCACAGCTCCTGGAGAGAAAAAAAGCAAAGACTTCTCCAGGATAGTGCAAGAAGTTAGTGCTAATAGTCTAGACTCGGTGAGTTTTTCAATTATTGTAGAGTACCATATGGTCCTTACTGATAGAAATGAGTCATTTCTCAATGAATATGATACTACAAAATACATTTAAATGTCCTTTTCTCCTGAGGAGCACAAAGTTTCCATATATATCAGAACCATTGTCAAAAGTTACTATTATTTTGATAGTGTTGTTACTAATACTACAGTTTTCAAAAATTTTATTAAATTAAAGAACCATGATTTACTAAGTTCTTGATAGTTGACTTTTAGAAATACTGTGTTCTAGCCCCAATCCCAAGCACCAGTTTCAAATTCTTTCTACCAGTGTTCCAAAGTCATCGCCCCACCCTCACCCCAGCTTTCTACTTTGACAAGCACATTTTAAAGTTTGCTGGTTATAGTTTGGATCTCATGTTTTCATGTCACAGAATCTGTGGTTTGGACTATAGTTATACCACTCCCTTGCAATACCAATATACCTGAGGTCCCTGACCTCTGCTTACTTCTCCAGTTACTTTCCTTTTTTATCTTCTTCCTTTCCCTTTTAATTTCTTTCCTTTTTTATCCTTCTTCTCTCTGTTCTCTGAGGTCAAGGATGATGTAGGCAGCCCCCCTTTACAACATTACGTTTTCTCACCCAACTTACTCATACTAATTATTAAGTGTTTAAAATTACTGGATTCGAAGGACTGGAATGATAACATAGCGGATATGGCATTTGCCTTGCACACGGCTGACCGGGGTTCGATCCCCAGCGTTCCATATGGTCCCCTGAGGACTGCCAGGAGTAATTCCTGACTGTAGAGCCAGGAGTAACCCCTGTGCATTGCCAGGTGTGACCCAAAAAGCCAAAAAACTAAAAAAAAAAAATAAAATAAAATTATGGTTTCAGGGCTGAAGCAATAGCACAGTGGGCAGGGCATTTGCCTTGCACACGGCTGGCCCTGTTCAATTCCCAGCATCCCATATGGTCCCCTGAGCACCTCCAGGAGTAATTCCTGCGTGCAGAGTCAGGAGTAACCCCTGTGCATCACCGGGTATGACCCCTAAAAAAGAAAAAAAAATTAGTGGTTTCATATGTCACCCAAGGCATTTGATGATCTACATTTTTGCAGAATGGAAAGTCATTCTCTCACAGTGTTGACCATTTAATTTACTCCAGGGAGTTGACTGCTTCTGATTTTCTACATCTAAGAATATACAAGAAGGCTTGAGACATTGCACAGCAAATCTCCAGTTCTCTGGAAGAAACTTTCAAATTTCATGTGATTACAGTTTATCTTAGAAACTAAAACAAAGAATTTAGGTTTCAGATACTGGCATGCCCAGTTTTCAGTTGTTGCAAATCCATGAAATGTTCCAAGGTTGTTTTTCTGAGCTAGAGGAATAGTACAGTGAGGAGGATGCTTGCCTTGCATCCTCCAGTGCAGATTTGACGCCTAGCACACCATCTGGTCCCCAGAGCCAGGAGTGATCCCGGAGCACAAAGCCAGGGGTAAGACCCGAACACCACTGGCTGTGACCCCAAAAACAAACAGACAAAAAAAGTTGTTTTTTCTCCAACATAATGTAAATGTTACCCAACTTTGGCTTGTTATATGAAGTAAATAACAAAATGTACATTGGGTTTTTTGTTTTGTTTTGTTTTGTTAGTTTGTATTTTGTTTGGGGGCTGCATCTGGCAGTATTCAGTGCTTGCTTCTGACTTTATGCTCAGGAATCAGGTCTGAAGGGATTGGGATGGTCCCATTGGGACCATATGGGATGTTGGAAATTACCTACCCCACTGCCCCTCTGGAGCCAATGCACATATTATTATTGGTGACAGATAATAATTTGAGAATGAAGTATTGTGCTAGACGTTTATTCAAACCTTGGTACAATACCATGTAATTGATAAATAATTGTTGAATGAATAAATGAATCCCCACCATCTGCATTAAGGGAAGCAGCTGCTTCAGCTGTTACTAGCTTTATCTCTCCTTGTGTCATTGAAGTAGGGCTCATCCACCAGCCAAGGTGTATGTAGCAATGCAAGATTTTGCAAGATTGTACTGGTTGAATGGTCTGAAGATAAGAGGGAAGGGAGATTAAATATAAATAGAAAAGGTCAAGAGAAAGGCTTCCTAAGAGATGTGTCTCTGTTCAACTACGTTTTAAAAATTCAAAGGTCTGAGGCTGAGATTAAAGAAGCAGGGTGTTCTCGAAGCCAGAAGCTACAGAGATTCCTTGGAGTTCTCCAAATATTCACTGAGGTCCTATTTGGCATAAACCATAAAAGGTTAACTTCATGGGTATCTCAGAAAGCAGAAAATTGTGTTCTTATCTTTAGAAAGTTTAAAATCTGGAACAGAAGGGAATTTAGGGACATAGACCCAACAATAGAGGAGATTGAGAAAGAATGCTAAATAATTCTCTAGAGGACCAGAGAAATAGTGCAGCAGTAGGGTGCTTACTTTGCACATGGAACCAGTTTCAACCCCTGATACCACAGATGGACCCCCTAAATCCCTCCAGGACTGATCCCTTAATGCAGAGCCAAAAATAAGCCTGAGCGAAGCCTGGAGTAGCCCCAAAACAAACAAACAAAATCCTCTAGAAATGATTTATTTTAATGTTTAATAAAGATTGATATTATGGCAAAGGTGACATTTGCACTAGATTGGAGAAAAGTACATAGGTTAGAGTTTTGGTTTGGACATATATCTTTTGGCTAGGTCATTTGGGGTAAGAGTCTTCCTCTTCCTGAACTTGAATTTCCTCATCTTTTATAAAAAAAAAAAAAAAAAACAGAGTAAAACCAATCTAACCCAGTCATGAGAATCTGTGCTTACCTGGGCAAAGGATGTTCACTCTGTCTTATTATTAATTGGCATAGATATTCATCAGAAAATGTTGCTGGAGTAGTTTCCCAGGGAAAACACTTCATTGGAAAATAATTAATTGCCTGTTTTCAATCTCAGTTGATCTTTAAAAAATGGTCAGTTGGGCAGTCACTGCAATTTCAGAAAACAGAGTTGAAAGTATTGTTCAGGGTTTAATTTAGGATCTATTCTCAAGGAAGCCACAAATACATAGAATTGAACTATAAAGGGTTATCAAACATTTTAGTTTCCATTTCACAAAATGAGGGGGGGGGATATATCTAGTTAAGAGTACACCCACCATTGTCCACTTCTGAGTTTTTACCTAACTTCCTCTTTCACAAGATTAGAAAGATTTTTTTTTCTGCTTCCTATTTGAAACAATAGGAGGATTAAAGGTAGATTAGAGGCCGATTAACCAAATAGTCAAGAATGTGAACTTTGGAGTGTGCTCACTTTGGAGTTCAAATGTGTCTTGGAATCCAACCAACTTTACAGAGTCACACACACACACACTCACACACACACACACACACACACACACAAACACACACACCTACAAAACTGAGATGAAAAGAATAACTACAGACTATCACTAGGAGAACTAAATGAAATAATATATGTAATAACCACTCAATGTAGTGCTTCTCAAATATGTCTAGTTATTATTAGTAAAGATTATTTTAAAATTGGAGCTATAGCACAGCAGTAGGGCGTTCGCCTTTCACACGGCCGACCCATGTTCGATTCCTCCACCCCTCTTGGAGAGCCTGGCAAGATACCGAGAGTATGGCGCCCGCACGGCAGAGCCTGGCAAGATACCCGTGGTGTATTGGATATGCCAAAAACAGTAACAATAAGTCTCACAATGAGAGATGTTACTGGTGCCCGCTCGAACAAATCGATGAGCAATGGGATGACAGTGCCTTTATGAAAGCCTATTTTTTTCTATACATATACAGTGTCATCTTCAACTAAAACATCTTAGTTTAAAGAATGTCCTGAGTACTTAAACACAAATTATGAACCGAAGGATTAGAGTTAAAATATAGAAGTTGCCCTCTCTCTTTCTCTCTCTCTCTCTCTCTCAGGTCATAGACATAATAATATAGCCTGCAGGTAGACAAAGAGAGAATGCCAGTTCCTTTCAGAGACACCAATTCTAGAAACAAAAGTTTCAGAGAAAATCCCCTGGAGTTCACCACTTCCACTCCCTGCCCATGCATCCCCATTTCCTCTTCCCAGGCCTAGCAAAGGCAAACACTGGAATCTCAGGCTCTCTCTCCTTTGGGTCTTTATGGAACTAGCAATCACTTAATCATGGAATTAAGTTAAGTTGTGTTGGTTTTTTTTTCCCTTTTTGGATCACACCCAGTGATGCACAGGGATTAACTCCTGGCCCTGCACTCAGGAATAACTCCTGGCAGTGCTCGGTGCTCGGGGGACCATGTGGGATGCTGGGAATCGAACCTGGGTAGGCCATGTGCAAGGCAAATGCCCTACCCGCTGTGCTATTGCTCCAGCCCCTAGGTTGTTGTTTTAAGGTTTTGTTTCAACTTTTTCAAATGAAACATAAAGTTGCTTAAAAAATAATTGGAACTGAGAGTCAATTTTATTTCTAATATGATTTACGAAGACAGAAGGATACACAGAAAATGACAACAATTCAAATAGAGTTCAAATTTACCCCCTTCCTGTCCTTAGAAGAGGTATGTTAAGTAATCTAGCACTGTGTCTGGCGTATGGTAAGTGCTCCATAAGCAAGTTGTTATTACCAGACTTAATTCTTACAACTCTCAATTCTTGTGTTGATGCTGAATGAATACAGTCAACCCATGGACAGGGTGGAAGTAAAGAAACTACTATTTATCCAACACCCACTGATATACATGCTAGTCACTCTGAAATGTCGTATTCGCAGTCTTATTTAATCTTCCAAATAACCCCAGGAAACCTGTAAAAAGATAAAAAAAAAAATGGCACACAAAACAATTAAGTGATTCTTCATAGCCCCCTTGAGTTAGAACACAGAGTGTTAGATGCAGGTTGAGTGGGCTATTTACTAGTTCGTCTCTATAGTTTTTTTCTCCTATAAAGTTGAATGACTAGTGGAACTTCTTCTTAGACTTATTAAGGTTTAGATGACTCTTCCTGTAAAATTCATTTAAATATTGCTTGAGACATAGTCTATATAAACATATGCTCCGGTTAGGATTGTTATTTAGTAAAGATAGGATTTGGATTCAGTTACTTCTCCTCCAAAGACCATATTCCTCCTAGTGACCGTCACCTCAGTGATCAATCAACTTCAGTATGTCTTGTCAGGTATACACTGAGAAAGGAGAAAATTGACAAGATAAAGAAATTAGGTATTTCTTAAATGCCTAATACATTTATTGGGGAAAACTTTAAAAAGCATAGCACACACATATAAAAATATACATAACATACACATACATCCTACATCTCTCTTTTTCTGGGTTCACAAACACTGGACTAGACATTTGGATAAACACAAATAAGTGTTTGAGTGCAACACACAAAAATAAAAGTGAGAGGGCAGGCAGATATGTAATCAATGTGTTAGTTTGCTTTGGGGATGTGCTCATAGAAATTCAGAGGAAGTTCTAGCAGAGTCCAGAGGGGGGAGCACTTTGGGCTGATGGGAGAGGGGTGTGGTGCCTGAACTGAAATGCTTGTTCCTGATAAATTCTAATCTTGGAGCAATGACATAATCAGGACACCAAGAACAATGCAAGATCCCATCTAACCCAGTTCCAGATTCTACCAGACAGATAATGTTTGCTTAAAAATCCTGAGCTGGAAATACTATATGTGGACTGAAGTAAGAAGCAGGTGTGGTTCCTGCTCTTACTGTAAGCCGATCAAAGTCATGAGAGCCATACATTTGGAGTCCCAGAAATAAACAGTAAATACTTTATTAGGTATCTACTGCATGGCATGAATATCACACACCGAAGGACAGCTTCCTGATTAGGTCACTGGGATTTAAGGAAATTTAGCAACTTGCTGAAAGTCACAGGGACCCAAGCCAGAATCACTCTGGAGGGGGTACCTGCCTATTTTCACTCTTTGAAACACTTCCCAATCTGGAGGTCTGAGCTTGCACGTGACTGGAGTTTCCAGTAAAACACATCCTCTCAAGTAAACTGTCTTGCTCCATTTTTACCAAAGTCAAATGAAATTAGAAGAGTGTAACCTATAAAGGTAGGTAGAAAAAAATTTTTTGTTCTAAAGTCTTGTTCTAAGGATGAAGATCCTTAGAAACAGAAAGTGCTTTTTCAAAGGGGTTGAGAGGAAAGTAAGCAAACAGGAGATATCTGAGAGAAATTATTGTGATACTCTGGAAATTGAGGGATTCTGTTACCTGTCTGATTTGGAGATGATCATAGGTCTAAGATCCCTGACATGTCAGAATTAGAATTACAGTCCCCAAACTCTCAGATGATTATCTCAGATGATTACCCTTCTACTACATGTGATGAGCAAAGGACTGAAGGGTTGAGCCATGAAGGATCAGGAGATGGCATGAAAGAGAGATGGCAACAGATGGTGTATTACTTATCACACATAAATAAATAAGAAGTCGTATATAGACCAGTGATTAGGGCTAGCTCTCAGTCATGGGTTACAATTCATCCAATTCTATCAATTCAATTTAAAGTAACCAAATCATGATACATATATATATGCAACTTTACATGCATATAAATAAGACTGAATTTCAAAGCATGTAGGCTTCAATAATAAATGTATGTTCAATGAAAAGATGATGAAAGTCAGCCAACAACTCCCAAAATATTTAGGGACCGAGGTCAAGAAGCTCAGATATTCTAGGAGCTAGGCCTGGCTGTCCCTTCCTCTTGTCGTAGTCACAAGAAACAGAACATGATCTCCTAGACTTCTATTTCTCTGTGAGATTTTAAGGAGTACTTGGTCCTTGACAGTAGCTGTAGAATAAATGTTATTTATATAACATTTTTATTATTTCCAAAGGATTATAGTCCAAAGCATAGTTTGTCCTCAGGATGAATTTGGAAAGAAAAAGCATAGTTTGTCCTCAGAATGAATTTGGAAACCAGATAATGCTGCTTTAAAGGTGAGGAAGTATAGAGCTAGTGGAAATAAAGTGACTCAGATTATAGGTCTAAGTGTTGGATTGCAAAAGGACTTAGCATAAAAATCCTGACACTTCATGGGAAAGGTGACAAAGGTCCAAAGATCTAATAATCTTCAAAAGTGTTATATACCATAACTTAGAAGCACTTAAGAAAAAGTTTCCAAATGCCTCCTGCCATATTACAATGAATTAATTTATCCCAAGCTTCTATGTCTGTTTAAGAAAGAAAGGGGCAGTTTATGGGATATAATTTATGAAGCTCAATATAGGCTTATTTTTATATTATTTTATAGATCACTCAGATACAGAAAAGGAGAGATTTGCACAGGCAAATAAGGAAAGTAGAAGGCAAATTCCTTACCCATGGAATTGTACACCCAAGATACATTTTTTTCATCCAGTCTCTGGAAACACATTTAGGATATAATGGCATTTTTAGTTTATAAGAGGAGAAACCGAGTTCAAAGATTCTTGGCCTAAAACTGTATGGCAAGTTCTTCTCAAACCCAGAAGATCTGAATCTGGGATCTCCTGGTTTCAGAATGGTGCCACAATGCCTGCATACCACATTCCAGCTTTTATAGAGAGGATGTTTGAGTCATTTGTTCATTCTACAAATCTGCATACTTTTACCAACAAATATTCCCCAATTG